>NW_020653945.1:20393358-20417594 GCF_003589595.1 Hyposmocoma kahamanoa
CGTAGTATAATTACTTCGAGTAGCCCACTGTACTGTACTAATGTTCATAGTTTTATTGGTTATCTCTACAAATTTTCGTTCGTTCGCCTTAATTCGCTCCTATTTAAGATTTATTTTCGTGACAAATGGTAGCTTATGGCCGTCGTTTAGATACCATCTATCTCTACACTAAAATTCATCAAAATTGGCTCACTTTAGACGTGAAAACGTAACAGACAGTGTTATTGTCGCATTTATAATTTTAGTTTTGATGAAACTGAAGCTGAAGGCGATTATAATCCCGCCGACAATATCAAATGTGTTATCCTGAATTCAATAACCAGTCACAAGATCTTTTATTAAACACTTCGGTGTATTTATAGATGAACAAAAATTGTACACCTTAGAAATACACAATACAATTCGATTTTATCTGAATTTATTTTAGCTCATAATAAGCTTTGAAATTGCTCTGTTTGTGAAATATTTAAGGATTCATAATTTATATTCAAATCTGCAAAAGGAATTCTCGACAAAAAAAAGTAAAAGAAGAAGGCGGTGAGCAACAAATTATTTTTAAAATCACCGCCCAAACCTTAGCGGAAACCATTATGTGAATCGAATTAATCCACAAGAATTAGTGATGGGACAAAAAAGTTCATTTTGAATTATTCGGTTTTTCAATTTATTTGTATTCAAAAAAACATTTTTGCTCATTAATGGTTTACTTGAGTTATTATTACATAGTAAAGAAAAACTAGTCTATCAATTATACAATGTGGAACAAAATTCATACCATGTGATTTTTTATACCATTTAACGTGCAATAGAACCTTGTGAAAGAGTTCGTCCAGAAAAGTACTGCCACCTTAGCTGTTCTGCCGACAAGCAATGGTAATGTGAGCATTACTTCGTTCCAATTTTTAAAAGCAAGGGTGCTGGTGAAATTACAAGCACATGGGACTTGACAACTTATGTCTCAGGGTGACGGGTACAGTGGCATTTCCCCTCAAATCTTTGCGAATTAAATATCTGAGTGGCACTGCAACTGTTATGGACAGGTGTGTGGCTTACCATAAGGCGCACGACTTGTTCGTTCAGTCACTTGGTATGATAAAACAGGTAATAATATTAGTAACTTAGACAGACATTCGGCTACACAGTTAAAGTTGGGTACCCTTACCCTTTAAAACGAGAACACTGTACTAGACTTTCGTTCAAACGCCTCCATACTCCAAGAACTCGGCATTAAGCAGCGTCTGTCAACTGTGGTGCAAACACGCATCTTAAAATTCTTCGATCACGTCTCAAGACGGAATTTTGACTCCATAAAGCGTCTTATTGTGCAAAGTAGAGTGGAGGTCACTAGACTGCGCGGAAAGTCACTCATTCGATGGACCGATCAAATAAAATCTGCAGTGGGCGGTCTTTTGCATGACCGCACGAGGGAGTCCACTAACAGAGCGAGATGGCGAGATGTCGTGAGGCAAACCACATCAGCCGTTAACAAACGTACTCAGTGATGACCACGACCACTCTGTCTAGAGTGATACGAAAGAGAAGATAAGTACTGCTGGTGAAATTACATGGGACTTGTCCACTTATATCCCAAGGTGATGGGCGCAGTGGCAGTGTCAATCAGGTCTTTGCGATTTAAAGGTTTCAGTGGCATTGAAACTGTTATGGGTAGCCGTGTCGCTTACCATCAGGCTCACGACTTGTTCGAACCGTCACTTGTTACTCTTTTTAGCACTCTATACTTATGGTAATGATTATGCCATTACCATAAGTATAGAGTACTAAAAAAACCGACCTCAGAAGTTCGTGGAATTACATCTATTTCCCAAATTTTATTGAAATCGGTTATTTTGATGATTATTTTTTGTTGGAAAGGGAGTTCTAACAAAAAAAGAATCATCACAATTGGTTCATAAACGCCGAGTTATCGCATAACATACATCCAAAAAGTAATACAGTAGAACTGAGAACCTCCTATTTATTTGGAGTCGGTTAAAAAAATCTTGTTGTTATGATTATGACCGAAAGCAATTGAGGATTAATTAATCAGTCCAATGGCTTTCATTATCGAAACTCTTTGAAGATATGTATTTCCCAATCGAATAATTCGAAAGCTGTTGTCTTCGAAAGTAACAAATGATTTAATCTTCATCCATCTCTATTCGGAATGCTATGAAAATTGCGTCTCCTGAGTTGCCGCTTTTTGTCGAGTGCAGTATAATTGATTAGACTTGCTGTGTTGTTGGTAACATTTAATTATTCAGGTAACGGGTACAGTGTGCGTGATAAAAGAATGAGTCGTGCATTATTTCAGGTTCTTAATTAATTGTATGTCAAGGCTTTTACGAGTAGAAAGGGCAATCTCTATGGAAAGTCTACTATACTTTACAAGGACTTATTACCAGTGATCGAAATAGACACAGTGTATTTGTTTGAAGTATACAAATAGGCTGCGTAATACCTTCCTTGAAATTCCGGAATAAATGAATTCACAAGGCAAACGATTAATGAATCACAAGTTTTTTTTATCTCTTTTTTACAATTTTTAATTGTAAAAAAGAGATAAAAAAACTTAATTACAATTTTTTACATCCGTATACAAATTTCTGATTGACAGCGCATTAAGCATGTAGATTGTACAACAAGTGCGTAAAACGCGTCATTTTACCCGAGACGAGTATATACATGGATACTTAAGTCGAGGGTAAAATGGGTTTAATGAACGAGTTATACACTTTGCTTTTCACTTCGATTGCGAGGAAATTAAACAGCAATATTACAAATAAACGATTATTTAATTAAAATTGAATGTAAAATTACAACAATTAGAGATATTTAATGTGATTTTTTTTATTTTATGCACTAGAGCATAAAATCCTATTTTATGCAACCTACACCCAGCATAAATACGAAGTTTAAGAGCATGAGAAGTGAAAAGTGTTATGTATTTATAGTACAATCAAAATTATTTTATTAACTGACTTCAATAAAAACGAAGAGGTTCTCAATTAGACTGTATTTTCTTTGTATATATATACAGAGGATAGTTTGTGAACCGATTGTTATGTTTCTTTTTTGTTGGAATTTGATATTCCACCTCCAAGGACGGAAAACTAGAGGATGAATCCGGTTTCGTGCGCTTTCCGGTAACCGATTTCAATAAAACTTTTGAGTTCGGTTTCTTTTTTTTATAAAAGTTACAATTATGTTAAAATGGTGCACCTTTTTGTAACAGCCGGCATGGTTTACATTCTTGAACTAATATAGACATATTCTTTTTAACGATAAAAATTCGGAAGACCGAAATTCGGCCATGGAAATACTACCACCTTACCTATTTCTGCCGCGAAGCAGTGATTTCAGCAGTTTTGCGTACCGGTTTTGAAGGGTGAGAGCAAGAGTTAAATTACAGGCACATGGGACTTGTCCACTTTACGTCACTGAAAATCATAAAAAATGGGGTGCACAAAAGGAGCCTCCCTGTATGACGTACTTTCCTGTACGTCTGGTGCACCCTGCGTCGTTGGCGATCCTTTCCACGATTGAAAGTATTATAGTGTATGCCATCAGTGCAATAAGCAGAAGAAGGGCGGCAGTGCATTTCAGATTTTTGCGACTCCGAGTAGCACTGCAACATTTACGAGTAGGCGTGTCGCTTGTCACCAGATGCATGACTTCTTATAGTCCCGTCACTTAGTATCATAAAAATAAACTTTGTGCCCTATAGGAAATGAAACTATTTTTCCGGATTTAAATCGCGTATATTTGTTTTTTCAAACAAACCAACGTTTCGGGCCCAAAGAGTTCCATTTTCAAATGTTGTAATTACTTTTTAAATATTGTTTATGTAAGTAGCTAGATCCAGAAATTTATAGTGCACCCTATGTAATGCAAACTACCCTATTTTTTTCACTATAGTTACAAAAGTTATTAATTATATACCTTATTTTTAATTTTACAAAGAAGCATTCCAATTTACCCTACATTGTTTTACAAATTATTTTATTATAACAATATCAATTTTTGTTAAGTTAAATTTATTATTAATGAATTATTTGTGGAAATTAGGATAAATTAAAACATATTAATTAGTACTGCAGTCTTATGTTTGTTTGGGATTTTTCATCAGATTAAATACTGAATCCCAAACTGGTGGTACGGAGAAACCATCTTCCCTGTTGAAATTAGTAAAATTTTTAATTTCTATGGCCTCTCGCAGCGCCCTGGGTAGATAACGGACTTCTTTTGCAAGGACCTGGGGTTTGTCAAACTTCACTAAATGTGTAGGTTTATCCATGACATGCTCGCAGACTGCAGACTCGTTTACGCGAAGGTGTTTGACATCAGCTATATGTTCTTTGACGCGGGTAGAAATACTTCGTATCGTTTGTCCAATATAATATATATTTGTAATATATATTTGTGTCTTACGCAGTGGCCGTGGCAGTTCAGATGTATAGATATCGTTTCTCCGATGCCAGTATTTTCTTTTCACATTCGGCCACTGAACGTCAGCAAATAAAGTCAGAAGCTCGGGAAACGAGATTATATAACACAAGCTGTTTTGCTAAAATGCGTAAGAATTATTGATAAACTTTGGAAGGACATTCACTTATAGAACAGGTCCATATCTTCCTACGTAAGCTATGTTTATTTTGCTCCTCCCTATCAACCATAGGTTAAAGGTCACTATTACCTGTGCAAGCCAGCCCACACGGGGACCTTATTCAATCAGCTCCTGACCTCATATCAACTCGTTTAAACAGACTTCATTCGGTGCTCAAAAGGATAATGCCTTGGGTGAGTGACCCCGGGTGCACGTACAGCACTCTCTCTATTGTCCTATTAATTACAGAACAATCGTCTATTTAAGACAAAAAATATTGATTAGTTAGCTTAAAAGTATTTTTAGTGTCAAAGAATTTATGAAAAATAAGATCGCTATTATTAAACGAATACAAATATATTACGAGGTGTGGTGATGACAGATGGGATAAAGCGATAACTGAATGGTGGCCAAGCAGTGGTTAAAGTAATCGTGGCACGTCATGCTCCGAGATGGGTTGACGGCATTGTTAAATTTGCGCGCTGTATATGGATAAGATTGTGGTGAATATAACCAGCAGTGGTGAATATTATAAATCACAAAAAGAAACAAATGTATTTATAAATATGTACGAGTCGGTGACGATTGCTGAAGCCCGAATTAATGAATTTCTTCGGGATCATGTATAAAAAATCGAACCCCTAGAGATAAAGATTGCGCTGCAGATTGTTATCCGATCAGTTTGTTTACGTTTCGAAGGATTTGTTGTGTCTCTTGTTTTTAAAATGACTTGGTCATTTCGGACTCAATATAAACAGTACATCGACCGCGCCGCCTTCGTCAGCCGCATTCGCTTAGCGAAAGGGCGGTGATCGACTCGGTGTAAATAACACGCCAAATACGCCTCCTTCGGTAAAGTGAAGGGATGTCTGTCGAAAGTGGCAGTCAACACTGTGTAAACGTGCTATAATACTCTATTATAAAACCCAATTCATGTCTAATAGTATTAAGTACAGTTGAGGTAAATTTGCAAGCGATATCTTATGTCATTGAGTATATAACCAGAAATAGTGACGAAATAAGGGCCATCCATCCCTGCCAACTCATCAGGCAAATAGGCTTTATATCATTTTTAAATAGGTATCAACTTTCGTTTTCACTAAAATCATAAATTAGAAAACTGAAATAGTACAGCGCCAACAACTGACATGTATGTACGTCCTTGTATATTCCAAAAATATTCTGTATTTATTGTAATAAAGATAATATCTCTGACTATGGGGGGCTGTTCCATTCGGTGGTGTAGGAAAAAAGCAAAACATCTAATTACAAAACAAACGGAATCACATTTCGTCGGTAATTAAATATTAAATATGTAATTTTTCCATTTTCGTTCATTATGGCAAAACTCAAGTTAAACTGGTCGCTTTGAAGTGCAGCAATTGACGACACCCATCAATTATTTTGAAATCGGCCTGGCCAATCGGAGCGCAGTTGTCACCGTAATGATTTGGCAGAATAGTTTTCAAACAAATTAAATAACATTTCGTCTCTATTTCTAGTTATATACTCGACGCCTTATGTCGACGAGGACGCATAGTTCGAGCGTTCGAAAATAAGTGCCAAAACATCATCTTAATATCTTTAAATTTATTTTAAATTCATTTAATTCCACAAATATTGGTCCAATTCGTCGATATTTTAAAACGATAATTGGTGCAAGATAACAAATTGAATAAATCCTAAATAATGAAAGACCGGATAGTAAATGGTCGCACTCTTGTTGCTAAATTTGTGAACATTGATTTAGTGCCAGATAACCACATCAATTACCTGGCCACGAACAAGGAATTTAATTTGTAAGTACCAGAGGAACAGAATTTACTTTGGGCACGCCCAAAACACCAAGAGTAAAACCAATTTAGAAAAAATCATTTTCAACCGGTATACTAAATCTAGACCTCCTTATCCAGCCATCGCAGTGATTGACGCGTCGAAAACGTTAAAAAGTTACTAATTATATATATAATTATGTAATTTGGTTTTAAAATAAGGAATTGTATCGTATTCAGTACTTTAGTAACAAATTTAGATAGGTTTTTAATCCCGAAACCTCCCGATATGTGTTATTTGTCACCACAATTTTGATATATATTTACATAATCAGTACAGAGTACTAAAAAAAATCAACCTCAAAAGTATATTGAATTACGTCTATTGGCTAAGTTTTATTGAAATATCCTTAAATTCGCCACTATACAGGACTTGACACTGGAGATAATAAAAATTAGTTCTCACTATATGGAGAGAAAAACACCTTGGATTGGAGAAATAGCAAAATCAACCATTAAAATAATTGCTCCTTAGTAAAACTTAGGCGCTATTTATAAAAATGAATCTTCATGCGTGAACAGCCACCCTTGGAGGTGGTTGATTTTCTTCAAAATGAATTGGGACCACTATGAAAGTATCCCCTTTCCAACAAAAAAAGAATCATGAAAATCGGTTCACAAATACCGGAGTTATCGCGTAACATACGTACAAAAAAAAAAAAACCTACAGTCGATTTGAGAACCTCCTCCTTTTTGAAATCGGTTAAAAAAGGAAATTCATCAAGTCCATAACCCTATTTTTATAAAGCACAAACCTATCAGGATTTGTAATTTAACGTTGATTTGAAATTCAATCTAAAAGGATGAGGCATTTGATTTCAAAATTAATTCGACTCAAGAATCTGACCCTAAACTTTGAAGGGAATATTCCCCAAACGCAATTCGATTCGGGAAATGCTTACACGCAACCATTTTGTGACACAACGTCGAGAACGACTACAAACCTATTTATTATACGCCATACAATTTCACATCATTTTATTTTACAATCTCATTCATATTGTAAATTATGTTAACATATTTATTTTATTGAAATCATGACATATTTTGGAGTATTTTCACTCCACAATAGTTTATTTTTATTATTGATACAAAGATCAAACAAACAAAAAAAATTTGCATAGTGAAGTTCGTAAGGTTCGTTGATTTGTTAAGGTAGCTCAGTTGAGAGAGCGATAGCCCCGGTTTGGCGAAAAGTCGCTGGTTCGAGTCCAGTCGGATCGAAGGAATTTTTCTTTGTGTTTGTTAAGAACAATATGTTAACATTTGAAGACAGAACGTGGACTGATGCAGCATGATGTTCACCGATAAGATTTATTGGTTTTTTAATAGTCATACGCCTGGCATAATGTCATTTGATGTTAATCGACATTGTAACCGACGGAAATACGAGTTTGTCTAAAAAATGCCTTTTCAATCTAACCTTGAATAGTATTAAATTGTACTTTTCACGAAACAGGTTCTGCCGTATTTAATTCATTCGCTTTGCGCATTAGGAAAGATGAAGCAAAGCGTTTCGTGCTAATGGTTTTTACGTCTAAGACATAAGGATAGATTGTTTTGGATATTATAAAGTCGACCGCAAGTGGAACGACGAAGATGGAACTAAATTCAAAAGTGAATTGTGAATGGAGCCTGAGTTTTTTCAGGAGTTTATCCCGTCTTATTTGGATCATTGACGACCTCCGTGGTCGAGTGGTTGCAACACCGGTTTACATGGTATAACCATCTCTGAGGCCCCGGGTTCGATCCTCGACCGGGTCAATATAGAACCCACACTTTCCTGCATTGTATTTTCTACTCTGGTTTGGGTGTTTGTGGTACCGTGGTCGTTTCAGATTTCCCTAACACAAGAGATTTAGTTACTTACTTTGGGATCAGAGTAACGCGTGTCATGTTGTCCAATTGGACCTGGGACCTTTAGGATTAAAGCGTCAATAGAGATCTCATGGCTCCCTAGGTTTATGTCCTCGTAAGATGTTTGACATTTGCTTAGTTTAGGGATTTTATACTTTTACAGATCTGCGAGCTGTCAGACTCATATTTCATAGTGAGATGGTTATTTAATTTGCAGTACTACTCAATCACATATATAACCAGTACATATACTTGACGCAAAGGGGTATTCCTTCAGTAAATATAACCGCGTTTCAAACTAGAAATGACCCTACAAATAGAATTCAAATTTCCTGAGCAATCGATGCCAATGTAACTATTTCATATAAAAAATTCGGAACATTTAATTGAAATTTCGTTATTTGCTAGACACGCTACCTCTGTGTATCCTCTAAAAACTTTACGCTACTTTAACCATAAAAGTTGTTAACCGTTTGAGATTCGATTCAAAGTTAAATTAGAAATTCTTATTGTTCAATTTGTCTTCAAAATTATCTTTCTTTTCTTTCATTTCTATTTGATTTGTTACATTAGATGTTTGTTTAGAATTTGTATTACTTAGAAAACATAATTTCTTAAAAACGTTACTACTAAAATATACTGAGTAATTGTTAAGTGCGCCCAGGAGATTATTCAATAAATATAAGTGATATTAAAAAGCTTTAAACTGATATCAAAAGTACGATATCTAACGAGTAAACTTCTTAAAAAGAAAACTAGAAATGTGTAAAATGTTCATATTTATGGAATAATCGCCTGGGAACACTTAACGTTTACACCCTGTATACATAACGAGAACTAAACTTTTTTTACAGGAAAATCGATATTTTGTTTTTGGTTTATTATCTGTCATTTTTTTGTGAGATAATTTGTAGAAACAGTTATTTAAATGGCAACTTTGCACTGTCCAAATTATTGGAAAATAATTTGTAGAAATTGTTTCAACGGCATCCACTGTCAAATGTAACTAATAGTCGGATTTTTAATTGATAGAAAAAATGAAGAAAAATGATAAAATTATGTTTTTTTTTAAGTAAATGGATTTTCTCTTAACCAGTACCAAGCCCTGGAGCAAAGATAAGGTCTACAATGGAACGAGAGCGCAGAAGGTGCCTTATCAGCGCTATGATAGCGTTGCCCGCAGGCCAAATTTCGTGACAACAGCAGCCTTAGACTACAACTATCTTATGCCTGGGATAGTATTCAACAATGGACTATTGTTAATTAATGTAGACAATGATAAACTACTCCTATCTTCTTTTTTAAGTTTTTTTAACATACGTACTCTAGGCCCGCACTAGGGAAACCCTGTTGCAGGTGCCACGGACACACACATGGACAGACGACCACAAATTACACCCAGAGTCAAGAGAGAAATAAATGTAGGTCATACAAATATTATTAGCATGGTAACCGTTCGGCCACATAAGCAGTTAATATCGTATCTATGTATATGGATTTGATATGAAATACACTTTAACTAAATGTAATGTCCATTTCCTAACTAGAGCTCGAATTAACGTTATAATGATATTATAACATTTCAAATTTGATGTAGTGTTTATTTTTTAACAAAGACTTCGTTAATGAACACGTAATAAATTTCTCATTAAAAAATATTTCATAATTGGTGTCAAGAGTGCTTTTTAATTGGGTTTGTTAAAATAATGATTTTGGTATTAATTATCCGCATTTACTAGTTTCTTAATTTTCAGTAAATGCTTTTAAAACTGCATTGAAGTTAAATTCGATTTGGTTTTATATTTCGATTCGAAATATTATATAAAAATATAAGAAAAGTTTGACAACACACTTTCAAGCTGAACTGTCTTTCTAATCATCTCATTTTTTTTATAGAATAAATATATGGTATATATCATGGATCAATCACTCAAGAGAACTGCTAATTTGCATACTACAGATCGTAACTCTAAAAAAGGTTAAAATTCTGTCTTATGTTTAGATGGTACTGATAGCCTGTAAGTAGTTTACATTATGTAAATAGCTGTGGATATCAATTAATTTCTCTTTAATATAAAATATAGGAAGTCAGTTTTGTTACCCTCATAATATTATTCAAATATTGAACAGGAGCTAAACTTATTATCTGAACTTTGACAAATGCGTGTCAATAAATGACATTATGTGTCACAAACTAATTTATAAATTAACGCTTGCTAATATTGGTAGATGGCGCTGACCCTAAACAAAATAAAAGCTGTCTAAAAGCGCTATCTAGTTGATTTATTTGTTGTCACTAGAAATTAGGGTAGCTTTGATAAATTGCAGCTTCTCAATGTGAAACAAGTAAATAAATATTGGTCAATATCACATACGTTGCTCTTATCCCATGTTACTAAAGTGCTTACTACCACAAACACCCGGACTTGAAACAGTATTGAAAAGTTATTTTCTACATTGACCCGGCCGCGGATCAAACCCGGAACCTCAGTGATGGTGACACCATGAAAACCGGTGGCAAGCCACCCGGCTGTAGAAGTTGTCAAAATAAAAAATAGACCTTAAATAAACCTGAACTAAAAAAGTTACATAAAACTAAAACAATACAATTAATTTATTTTTGATTTTTTTCAATTAAGGTTAAGCAAATCGATGTTAAAAGATTTTTTTGATGATACCAAATGACGGGACGAACAACTCGTGCGCCTGGTGGTAAACAATACTATCCATAATAGTTGCAATGCAACTCAGAGCTTAAATTGCAAAGATCTGAGGGGCATTGCCACTGTTCCCGTCGCCCGGAGACATAAGTTGACAAGTCCCATGTGTCTGTAATTTCACTAGCACCCTTATCCTTCAAAACTGCAACGCATGTTCACATTAATGTTTGGAGGCAGAAATATAAGGTGGCAAGTACTGGACTAAGTTTGTCTAAATAAATATTAGCAACAGTGAAGCTCCTTGTGAAAGAGTTTAACTCTTTTTTTTAAGTTTAAGATTAGTGTCACTAATTCTGTTCAGGCACAAACAACTTTCGATAACATTTTACAAAAAAAGTCACCTGGAAATGTCTTCGCACAATAAGCACTTGCTTGAAATAATGTTTTTTCTTATGCGTAATTTTTTAATCATAAAATCATACTTTGTAGTACTTTTGGGTTTCTGAAGCTCCTTTATGTCCGCGAAGAAAAATTCTTATTTATACCAATATAAACGCTACTACTTTATGATCTCACTTTGTTTTTGATCGTTTATGAAAAAAAAATAACATACCTTAGAGTACATAAGACTCAGTGGAAGACTCATGGCCGTAGATAAGATCCAAACGAAGGCGATTTTGACAGTCACCCGTTTGCGCGTTTTGTTGCGGCCGAAGCGCATCGGGTACCGGAGAGAGAGATACCTGAAACGAAGATGTTGTTTTAGTTTTCTGTGTTGTTTCAGCAGCAGCTATTTTCAGGGCCCCAAGTCTGCTAATGTTCTCGAAACCAATGATTTATTCAGGTTCCACTGAGATTGAAATATCGCAATTATGAGAATATTTCGATACCTAGAATGAACACTAAGCCAATAAAATTTTTGGATCTGTTCTGTTTTTATTTCCTTTTTTTGCACTAATTTCATTTTTTTTTTGAACTTTTAGAATTTTGTTTTTTGTCTCAAAAAATTCAGGGAGCATTAATAAATAAATATGGCTGTTACAAAAATAATAGAAAATGACCAAAAAAAAAAGTTGGCGTAGGAGGTATCGATTTGCCGTTCGTTACTGAGGGGCCCGAGATGGCGGCGTTCGTGTTCCACGTCCACCTCTTAAGACGGCTGACAGGGAGGTAACATCCCTCCCCAGAAAGCAAGACGGGGTTCGACTACCAGTCGCTCACCGTCGGAGTCGCGGAAGAATGCGAAAGCTCACCCGTGACTCCGGTACATAGTGAGGAGAGGTAACATCGTCAGGTTTTAGTCGGGCGGAGGATATCCATGAAAAAAGGAGGTGTCGATTTGTTACTCTGCTAAAATCCAGGTGCAATGGCAGTTGAGTCTCACTACACTGACAGTAATGGCATTAATTCAATTAATCGATGTTGCCGTACTAAAAGTACTACGATAATCATGGTATCTAATGTAATCAGTTAGTCTTTAAATTCAATATACATAATATTAGTAGACTACGCCTTTGACATGCAATGGAGTCGCCATTGAAGAGCAGAATTAACAAAAAAAAGAAAAAAGAAAATAAATGCAATGGCAGTTGAATAAGTAGCTCGGTAGCTAGCCCCTGACATGCTACCACTTTTAACTTTTAGGAGAATAACAAACGTATAAAATCCTGCCACTGACACTCTATAGACATACAAATGAAAGTATTTAAAATTAGTAAACTAGGAGACATGTGTCAAATGATTGATATAGTTGGTGCCCTTACTTAGGTACCTATCCACTATTAGTATAGCACTTAGTACAAATAGAGGATACCTAAGCGAGGACACCTGCCTTAGGTCATAGGATACAACAACCAGACTATAGTGGACCAGTAATTTACTATTTGATTGTGAACCACAATAAAGAATGGAATAGATGAAAGAGTAAAAGAAAAATTATAACTTTTTTATAAAAAGAAAACCGACATCAAACGTTCGTGGTGTTACAATTTTGGCAAAAGGTGGAATTATATCCTTCAAATTTAAATGGGACCAATACTGAGGTACTTCTTTCCAACAAAAGAGAATCAGCAAAATCGGTTCACAATTGCCACAAAAAATACAGTCGAATTGAGAACCTCCTCTTTTTAAAGTCGGTTAAAAACAAAGTAATGTCGTTTGCTTATTCTTGGTAACATAATAAAAATTTCTCATTAATAACTTTTCTACGGAATTGATACTTGATTCCGTTTCTCCACTTAAGGCTAGAGTTCAATATCCTATTAACACATATTCCCAACATACGAAAATTAAATTTGTACGCTAATAATATAAATGATTAATGTAAATGAATCCCAAGTCTGAGGCGAAAAATATAAATTTTACGAACTGCCGTGAATATTAAGGCTCATTTTTCTGCGCAGTTTTATTGTGTTAATGCGTTAGAGGCAGGGCTCTGGAAAAACACGGCTACATTTTTATGTCGTTGCTAAATCGTGGGAATAATGCGAGATATTTCCGCTTTTCGCGTGATTTCCGATATAATCTAAAGTAGCTGAGCTATAAGCACCATTCTCTGTGTTTATTTTATCGACTAATATTATAGTTTTATTATAACAGGCGCATGAAAGGGTTGTTAATGTAACGCTTAATTTTTTTTTGTAATATTAAGTGACGGGACGAACAAGTCGTGCGCCTTATGGTAAGCTCCACTTATGTTTCATGGTGACGGGCGCAGTGCAAGGACCCTCAGATCTTTGCGATTTATAGCTCTGAGCGGCACTGCATCTGTTATGGGCAGACGTGTCGCTTACCACCAGGCGTACGGCTTGTTCGTCCCGTCACTTGATATTGTAAAAAAAAATATATTATAAAAAGTACAGTAGAATGAATAACACAGTATACACAAAGTTAAAGGAAAAATAATAAAAATGTCAGCATACTTACATTATAGGCCAAATAGAAAAACTTTAGTACTTGTCAGACAACGTTCTATAGCTGAGTCATTCATAAGATACTGTTTACTACATATACCAACATGTAAGAGCTGATTGATGCCAACGGAACATGACTAGATTGTGATAATTTGTATTCTCTGACTTATTTTGTCTTCATGACCCAAGGAAGTCTGATGTTATGTAAGTCAATAGCGAAGGGATGATGAAACACGGCTTAAATTGATTTGAATAATATAATAATTATTCTATAAATATAAATTCTATTGGAGGAGGAGTGAGCTCCATCACTGTTCATGCGGTCAGACTTTGCGAACACACTTCCTATTACTTTTCAAGGAAGTAATTAAATCGCTAGCTATTTTCAAAATGAGTGATATGTATTATATTATAGAATATGTGTTTAAATAAGTATTGATGTAGTTTAATGTTATTTATATTGTTTTTGTTTCGCATAATTATTATTTTATTGTGTACGTAAACCTGTTATTTTAGTTATTGTGTCCGGTATTTAGATCTGCAGGAAGAACTTTCTTTTAGAAATAAGCAGAATCTTTTGTTTGTGTTTTCCTTTTGTTAATTGCAATATAAGATTAGATAAAAAATAAATTTGATTGGGCTGTAGCTACCACGCTGTAGCTAACACACACCATTAAATTGCCTTGCGAATGTCTGCAGGTTTCTCTCACGTTGTTTTCCTTCACCTAAAAGTTGTTTGTAAATTTCAAATAAAATTTCGCACTTAAATTCTAAAAAGGTACATTCGAACCCACGATATAATCCATCCATTTCTACTGGAAGGTATACACTTAAAATGGTATACTTAATTAATTACCTGTCGACACTGATGGTACAGAGATGCATGATAGAGGCTGTACAGAGAAGAACGTCAAGACAGATCCAAACTAAACAGTACACAGCTGGAAGCGGGAAGTAACCTGAAACAAAGTAAATGTTGATTCAAGTCAAAGTCAAATAATTATTTATTCCATACGCTAAATTTTTACACTTGAAAACGTCATTTTTTAAGCTACTCCTCGTTCACTACGCTGACTTCCCTGAGAAGAACGAGCAAGAAACTCTAGGGATTAACTCTTTTCAAATAAACTTAAATGCTATGGAATACACTTTGAATGATAATTGTGTGGAATCTAGACTCATGTTGTCTTTCCATACATCATTGTCTAACGTATACTCTTCAGTTTTGCAATATGACTTCATTCAAAATACTTTTAATTTTAATTTTGATGTTAGCTCCGGAATCTTATTGTCAAAACGTCTACAGTTCCCCATAAAATTATCGTTTACCTTAGTTAAACGAAATCGTGGTACCATGAGTTTGGATTTAGTTTTAAGGTTAATATTATGTATATGTTTGAATACGTAATTTGTAATGAATACAAAATAAACGCCGCATATAATTTTTTATTCACCAATTCATATTAAAAAGCAATCTACGGACCCTATTCTAATTACCCTTCGGACCCTATCGTAATTATCGGATCGTAACGTAGAGTATATGTGGAGTAATCAAGTGGTCGGAAGCATCCGATCGTGTAATACAATTAAGTGAAACTGTTTCAAGGGAAAGTTTTGGGTGTTAAAGGAAAAACTTTTACTGAGACTTTAGAATACCGTTTAGATTACGTTTTACACACATTTCGGTTTCTACTGGAATGTCGTATCGTCGTTCTAAGGTTTCACGATTGTTACGTCATTGGAAATAAAAACATTTTTTCGTATTTAAATCGAGTATATTTGTTTTTTCAAACAAACTTTTCGGGTTATTTACAGATCCCATGATCACGGCTGACTGAGTCAGTAAAGAGACCGAAACGTTTGTTTGATAAAACAAATAAATGCGAAATATACATAGCAAAATCGAGTAACAAACGTTTGCATAACGTTTTCTCTGTTTTGTATTTAACGATCTCAGTGGCCTAAAAGGATTGTATTGTGGGTGCTGGAAGAGGAGGTCACGCGTGGGTTGCCCGTTAGAACCGATTTGGAAAATTAAGTTTAAGCATGCAGCAGATTTGGGAATGATTTACCATCACTCTTGCATGAAAGTATGTTCCAGCCAATTTTTAAGGCCAAACTGAGTCAAATATTTTTACTGCTCAAAAGAAGGATACTGAAATACCCCAAAGTCATCAAAACATGTTGTAAATTTTAGACATATTTTGTAAGTATCTGTTTGGGGTAACTGTTGTGCTTTTGTTTTTTTTTTCCCCCTTCAAACATTTTTTATTCTCTTTCACTATCTAACGAAATTTTATCTTCTGTTTTAAAATTGACAATCGCTATTGGTTTTGTATTGTGAAAATTATTACTTTTTTCCTTTCCACTTTCACGCTTCTCGTAAATTAATGGTCTGTGCTAATTTTATTTCATACATTACCTGATACACAAACGTGAGAACGTAACTCCTGCCAGTGAGGTTCTGGCTGAAAATCAGCCCAATCAATCAATTAAAAATCAATCAAACCAAGTTTGCACAGCGTATACTGAGCTCATAATCCTCGGCACACATCTTTGACCATAGATATAGTTTTGTGTTTTTAGTTGCCATGTAAATAGTGTATGTCTAGGTTAGATTTTTTATTTGCATGTTTTATGTTTTTTTTGTGTGAGTGGCAAATAAGTGGAATTTGGAATTTGAATTTGGGATTAAAAAAACCAAAGTAGCAGTAGAGCTCGTTGTGAGATAGTTCAACCAGGGAAGTACTGCCATATTACCTATTCCTGCCGCCAAGCAGTAATGTCAGGTTATCATTATTTCAGTTTCGAAGGGTAATTGTGTTGGTTATTACAGGCACATGAGACTTGTTAACCTATGACTCAGGGTGATGAACACAGTGACAATGGTACACAAATATTTGTGACTTAAAACTCTTGATTGATTAGACAACAAAATTCTGAATTTAACGGATAAATATGTCCCTTACGACAAAATGTCCCTTACGACATTTCAAATGTCCATCGTCGATGTGACGCCATCGGGACTTCACGTAATATCGTACTCTTGGTATTGGTATTATAAAACCGAGTGTAGCGGCAGTGCCAGTCAGATCTTTGTGGTTTAAAGCGTTGCATACCCCCAGGCGCACGACGTTTTTGTCCCGTCACTAGTCATGCCATCGGTACGATAAAACGAAGTCGTGAAATGGAAAAAATTTTGACTAATATGACCATTGACTTACAATTATATGGACGTCGGGTCCGCGCTAAAAAGTGTCCGAACTTATAGGGCGTTAAAATCGTATACAGAGCGTCATTCACGCTTTAGTCTTCGTTTGTTCCACTGACAGCGAAGCAAGCAAAATTAGACAGTACTGCGATGACATTACAATTTAAATTCAACGTTTTGGCTTTTTCGTATTCCTTTACATGTCACTACGTTTAAATAGGTTGACTTGGGACATTTTTTTCGTGGTTTGTGTATTAGACCCGTCGTCCATTTATTTGTAAGTCAGTGAATATGACCTAATTACCGAAATTTCGTGGATATTTAATTATTACTTCATTTCTTAGCTATTTTAATTAGTTGTCATATTGATTCCATCGTCATAAAACAATAGCTCTTCTATTTTTAAACGAACTCGCTTATAATAAATATCGAAAATCAATCCCTCCCTACCTAAAATGGAGCAGCCAATTTATTTCGCTAAACGAAGCGGGCAATAAATAAAGTGACTCCAATACGGTAAACAGATACTAATTAACAATATCACTTAGAAGAGCGCTATTAGGTCTACTTTGTCGTACAACAAACAGTATGCTACGGGATACTATCATTAGTGTAATGAGGAAATTAGTTACGATGTTTTTTTAGGTAATCTTTGCTAAACAAAAAAAAAAAATTTACGATTACCTTGGTCCATTTTCTTGACGGAAAGTAAAGATAAAAGACATTTTATTTATCTCAAATTTGCATAAATTTCAATATTATCATGATATTGTAAAATAAAAATAATCAATATGGAGAATAAATGGTATTGCTTATTGTTTATAAACAATTATAATAAATTGCAGTTGCTACAAGACGTGACGTGCTATATCTTTTGACCTATAAAAGATATCGAATTTTCAATTATAGAGATCGATAGAGAACTAAATTCATCATCTAATGGTTGCCTTACGCCCACATGTCCTATACGACATTTTAAATTTCCGTGGTAGATATGACGCCATCGTGACGTCACGTAATATCGTACCCTTGGTATTATAAAACCACATGTCACAAATGAAACCAAATACTGTCCTAACTCAAGATTGTGAAATTGAGAAAACATGATTTATAAAGTTCAAAACATTACTGAATGAAACCAATAAATATAATATTGTCGTTTCTCTCTTCTCTTCTTCCTGTCCTTATTCCACGCTAGGTGGGGTCGGCACAACATGTATTTTTCTTCCACTCTCCCCTACCAGCCGTCGTTATTATCGTCAAAATTGTCGTTTGTAAATGGATAATTTATTATTATAATTGATACAAAGATCGCACAGTAGAAGTTTAGTAGCAGTAGAGTTCCTTGTGAAAGAGTTCGCCCAAGGAAGTACTGCTATCTTGTTAATTTCTGCCGAAAAGCAGTACTGTCAGCATTACTGTGTTCCGGTTTTGAAGGGTAAGGGTGGTGGTGAAATTACAGGCACATGGGACTTGTCAACTTATGTCTCTGGGTGTCGAGCGCAGTGTCAGTGCCCCTCAGATCTCTACGATTCAAAGGTCTGAGGGGCACTGCAACTGTTATGGACAGGCGTGTAGCTTAACCATAAGGTGCACGACTTGTTCTTCCCGTGACTTGAAAGTATAAAAAAAATTTAAACAAAAAGCTGGAATTTATACATTTCCATTGAATGCGTAAGCAGGTTTTCAGAACCAAGATTTCGGTTAGGAGGTCAGGTACTCATATCTGAGGGCATCGAATGTACGCTAAAAATTGTGCTCAAAATTATCCTTTAAAAACAAATTGTAATTTTAACTAAAATAAAGTTTTAGAAAACAGCCAGTTCACATAATTTTTTCCAACCAGTGCTTAGGACTAGAGATGGTAGATCATTGCGGTACTTATTTGCTGCGTAACAAAACCTGCAGCTGAATAGAGTCAAACGAGGGAAAATTAACAGCTGGAATGCGAGTACCACGTAGATCTATCATTACTACTGTGTGATTGGCACTCCAACTAAGTTTTTGTGCTAGATATATTACGGTCAACGAAAATAGAACACATGATCGAGGATAGTAGACTAACGCCTAGATAAACAATGTTAATGCACTTAAATTTATACATTCCATTATACTTTACACTTAGAATAATAACGCATAGAAACCTAGCCCGCACACGCTAAGTGAGGCAAGTTAGAGGGTTCCAAACGCGTCCCAGGAGCGCGCGGGCTGTTAGTGCTCAAGGTCATATTGCACCGCGAACAGCTCCAAAATTTTTTGCTAAAAATGACGAAATGTGCGGTAAATGGGTGTAAAAATACAACAGACAAACATAAAATAGACACTAACATCGCATTCCACAAGTAAGTAATGCGTTTCAACTCATATTTTTATGTAAATATTCACTAAAACAGAAAAATAATTTCGCGGCAACAAGATACGAAAGTGTTGCAAAGTAACGAATTTTTTTTCTCCCCATTTTGCTATTCTGTATCAAAATAATTATATTACGTAAATTTTAGTGGTGCCTGTAATTTAGATTTATTTGCGCATCTTGAACTAATATTTACTTTAATAAACATTAAATGTTTTCGTTAACTCCTGTAAGTGATTGGGACACTTAATTATTTTATAATACTTTTAACGGCTCTGCGTTCATGCTTTATTGAATAATTATTTATTTTAATTTTATTTGAATTGGAGCACATATTGCAACAAATTTACAGTACTTATATATCGACGGTTAATAACCAAGACCATCTATCTACAAAAAGCCAACTTTACAGGAGACGAAAAAAACGTTTCATTTTTTTTTCTTTAAATAATTCTATTGTTTTTTTGTTTGATTATTTATTATAAAGGTATAGGAAATAAGATGTATACATTAAATTTGAAAAATATTCATCAGTTTCATAGTTATTGTAGTTAGCTGATATTAGTTAAAATTTTTGCTCATGTTTGTACAACTTTGCGTAAGTTAGGTGGTATTTTTAATAAAAACAAAATTAAAAGTTATAATTGACGGCTTTAATTAAAAATCAACATCTTATCACTAATACAATTTAATCAACAAAGCATCTCTCATTCGTAAAATTAAAAATGCGGCAATGCGTCATAAAATGGATGACAGTCCTTAGGCAACACATCTTTTAATTGCTGTAGATGATTATATTTCGTCGTCGAAATTGGCAGCATACTATTATGTAATTGGGAGTATTCCACAGGGCTGTTAATTTTGTTCTGTCTCTGAGGCAAAACCACCCACTCTTCGTCAAAATCAAGTTTTATCAGGATGCCACCATCAGGGTTGTATTGAATTGCACGCAGGTCTGTAACAACAGGATCGCCAGCTTTACGTCCTGGTCTTATAGTTTTGTATATAAAAGTAGAATAATCAGCATAATTTTTAAAGAAACTGTAGTCAACTTCGACTACTTCATATTTTTCTTTTGTGCGAGCTTCTTTTGTGATAGATACATAATCACTTGGGAGATGAATCTCCCTATTTTTGAGCTTTCGCTCGATGGCACTGTGAACGGAGTCACACTCCATTTGCGTGTGACCCGGTTCTAAGTACTTATGGGTTATAGTGATGTTGTGCTTGATGCTAAAATTTAGAAGAGCATTAGAAAGAATAGTGTTTCTATTCTGGTAAGTACACCCATCTGAATATATAATAATAGGCAATTGTTTTGGTAGACAATGAAATTCTAAATAGTCAATGACAAAAGAAACAAATGTGCTAGCAGTTAAATCGCTTGCTGTTTCGGTAAACCAGTAGCATTTGCAGTGTCTTGTAGCTAAGTTGAAGATGGTAAAGTTGTGGCAAGTTAATTTTGTTTTGAAATAGAGAGCACTCGCCGTCAAAAATGGACAAACTTTGACTGCTTCCAAGTCCATAGTAAGAACAGTGAGTTTTCCAGAATTGGCAAGTTTTTTGTCAGCCTCCTTTTCTTGACGTGCTCTATTTTTTTTCAAAATGTGCATTTGGAAGGCATGTTCATCATAATTTCCAGTTTGGTGACTAGCGCATGTGTCACACATGTCCTTTTTTAATACGTATAATGCCAAGTTTTTTTTATAGTATTCCTTGTCAAATGCAAATCTACTGACTGTTGGTTCTTCATTTTCTGTGCAATAGTTTTTATAAGTTCTAAATAATTGTGACATGGAGTGGTATGTGGGTTCCAGATACAGTTTGGCCGTTTCTTTCCTTGCGTAATGAGACGGTAGTTTTGGGAGATTGTCAAAAAAATTGTGCAAAGTTAAGGTTTTTCTGCTTAATGGGGTACTTGCCCTAGAATTACGAATATTTTGACTGGACACCATTGCAAATTCTGCTTGTTTCACCCAAGACTGTACGGCAGAAGAACAAAGCGATAAGGTATTAAGAAACATTTGTTTGCAAACCTGGACTTTCTTGTCTGATTCGAGTGGCAAATAATAGTGGAGTGTTCCTTCTCGTCGTGCAGTTTCATGGGCAGCTTTTGTATGGCGGGCTGTAACAGAGCGCGTCACAAGACCAGCAACATAAACTCTACGTTGATCCCAGTTCATAGTTTTCCAGAATGTATAGTGTATGGATTTTCTAGTCTCCTCTTCGAACTTTTGACAACTTCTTACCATGCTCTTTTGACAAAAATTTGACGTACACCTTGGCCCCAATATTTTTGCAGAACGAGTTTGGTCTTGTACAGCTTTGCAACCTTTCGGTTTCCTATATCCAATATATTCTTCACCAAGCATGCGAAGTTTCTTAGCTTTTGTTTTTTTCCAAGAATTTTCGTCTCTGATATGACGACGCTTTCGTCCTTCATTCATATCTCCAAAATCGTCGTCATGTTCTTCGCACTCACTTTCACAGTAAGTCACATCGCTATCTTCATTATCACAGTAGACAGATGAGTTGGGAAGAGTAGGAGTTTTAGAAATAGGTGAAACAAAATGAAGTGAAGGTGGAGCTGACATATTTCTCGTTCTGATAAAAGATTTTCGGTCTGAAGCGTCAGAAGTTAAATCGGATAAAGAAACATGTTTTTTCAAGTAACCATTTGCAATCATACGTTTCTTAGAGTAATCATCTGTAAGTTCTAAGAATCCAACATTCACGCTACTTGAGAGAGTTTCAAACTTCTGAATACTGCAATGCGCTTTCGGTGATGCATTTTCTTGTGGATGCTCATCTGAAAACCAATACGACCTTTATATCTAGGTACAATCTATGGTACTACCTATTGCATTAAGAAGATGACATCGATTTAATATCTATTTAAGAGAACTTTTGAAAAAGCATTGGATAACTAGTTCAATTATTAAATTAAATAAATTTTAACTCACCGGATGTAGAACTTATTGAATTTCTCTCATTTTGCTTAAGTTCTGCCAAAATTCGACGAGCCCTCCAGCCTTGACAAAATTGCGACATTTTGACTGTAACCAAAATATAAGTTACTACCGTACTTTACCGTTTGCGTTACAAATTCTACATTTAAAAATACCCAAATTAAAATCTAGGCGCCGAACCGTAACTTTTCCCAAAAGTCTTCAAGTAATAACATCTATCTGCCCACATTGACAATACTAATTTTGGATGCTAAATATCACCTATCTACGTATTTTTGTTATTGCGCTGAGAAATAAAATTTTGTTTTGGCTGGGTCCAGTTACGTAGTACCTAACCTACCTCGGATTTAAAACCAAACAAACCCTTAGTGCTCACACGATAAACACTAAAAAAATTCGCACTTATTATTAACAGAAATATAACCTAACTACACCGAAAACACTGGATTTTGGTTTCAATATCGCCTATGTTACATGTTTTCTAATTTACATTAGAAAACATGTAACATAGGCGATACTTACGTATCGAGTAAAAATATTTATTTGATGAAATAATTCCACAAGTAAAGACATATCGCCATAAAATTAACGTATTTCAATTTGAAAACCCAAATCAATGTATGAAAATAAATATTAGCATTACTTTTACCGAATACTACAATAAAGATAAATAATAATGATACTTACTTATTAATACACGTTTGTAACACTTGTAATTTCACCAATTTACTCTAATTATACCGTAACACAAACAAATAACTTTACATTAAACCACAGAATGCATGTCCGCACCTGTATTGTTACGAAATGTCAACATTGTCACTACAAATCACCCTCAGCATCACCCCCGCCCGCGATTTTTTGCATCCCCTCTCTTTCTAACAGCGTTACATCTCACTTTGACGCCTAACGGTCAAGGTCTCACTCTCTTCGACTCACTTCGCAACGCGCATTAAACGAGTAAGCACGCGTTCGCTGTAGATAGATGGTATTTCCGGAGATTTATTACGTCGTGGAACTTAGACGGTATTTCTATTACATCATAACTCCTTATTTATTGTGATTTTGAGTTAGTGGTTTTAAGAGAACGATGCGTATTTAGGCCTTAAAAAGAACTGCATTAAAACTAAAATTCGAAAAAAGTGTAGATAGATGGTCTTGGTTATTAACCGTCGATATTTGTTTCTACTATAGTGTTGGCACCACCAGTACAACTTTGATAGCTTATTATATGTCTTTCTTTTCGTAACTCAAGCGAAATATTTTATATTAAAATATTTTATTTTCTTAAAAGGGGAGCATTCTTAAGCGATTTTTTAATCTATTTCAACAGTTATTTTCTTTAATGTTTGCTTATGGCATTTTCGGTTTTAGGTTTCGAATATGGCACTTATTTCTAAATCCAAGATGCGGGCGCGATTTTTCGAATAATGGCAAGTTGGGTATCGTTTTCGAGATGTTTGGGAATGTTCAATACAAATATGGCACTCATTTCTAAATCCAAGATGGCAAACACGACAGTTCAAACAAAAGCAATATTCGTAATGAGCACCCCCAAATACCTCGAAAACGATACCCAACTTGCCATTATTTGAAAAATCGTGCCCGCCATCTTGGATTTACAAATAGTGCCATATTCACATTGAGCATCCCCAAATACCTCGAAAATGATACCCACATAGCATTTTTTTGAAAAAATCGTGCCCGCCATCTTGGATTTAGAAATGAGTGCCACATTCGCAATGAGCACCCCCAAGTACCTCGAAAATGATACCCATATTGCATTTATTTGAAAACTCGTGTCCGCCATCTTGGATTTAGAAATGAGTGCCATATTCG
>NW_020653945.1:20417604-20467698 GCF_003589595.1 Hyposmocoma kahamanoa
CCGCCATCTTGGATTTACAAATAAGTGCTATATTCGTTTTTCATCGACAAAACCGAGCACATCTGTAGGCACCTGATCGACAATGTCGGGCAAATCTGTAGGCACCTTTAACTTAATGATGAGTTAAGCAAGATACAATTTCCCCACTTTTGAGGGAAATGTTATTCCATGGCATCATTATTTGTATATTTGTGTGCGTGCCGACGAGCGTAGTTACAAGTTGCTTACGCCTACATGAATTTGGTTTTTGCCTCACTTGTGACAGTTCGTTTGATATGAAACTATCATTCTATGCGTTATTATTCTAAGACTTTACATAGGTTTTTCAGTGCTTCTTCATTGGAGGTTATTCCAGTACTTTTTTATGATACTAAGTATCGGGACGAGTTAAGTCGCCTGGTGGTAAACGACACGCCTGTCCATAACAATTCCAGTGTCACTCAAAGGCTCGAAATAATGGTAAGTTAGCAATAGCTCCGATCTGTACAGAACTCGAGTAACAGCCTGGTCCTCAATTAAAAAAAAGAAGAATAAAAAAATGACGGCATTCAAACATTAAATTTTAAGTTATTACTCGTTATTACTAAGGTAGGTAATTACTTGGTGTACACTCCGCATATTAGCGCAATCGAACAGCTAGCTACAGGTGAAGACTGAAAAGCAGCAATGGTGATTCTTTTACCTTTTTGTCCACATCACTGAATTGTATTTTTTATTAGTTATTAAGTATTGTGTTTTCTATGTGTTATTATATCATTTTTTATTTTTTTAATCACATACTTGAGATATAAGTTGACATGTCTCATGTGCCTGTAATTTTACCAGCGCCCTTACTCTTGAAAATCGAAACGTAGATTACTACGTTAGTTACTTACATACGTTACGTTAGGCACTTACATTAGTAAGCATTATTACTACTTAGAGGCAGAAATAAGTAAGGTGGCAGTACTTCCCAGGACGAACTCTTTCACAATTAGGTCTAATGGTTAATAATGTAAAATAGGAAAAATTCGCAGCTGGTGTTTACTACTAGGTCACACTGACTAAAAATGTACGTTTTTTACTTACTTTACTTACTTAATTGCTAAAACCAAAACTGTCACCAAATGTAAACTTAGCATTTTTCAACAGTGACAGTTATAATCATCATCTTGTTTAAATCCCAGACTCTTGTCGGTGTTAGTAAATATAGTTTTAGGGTCAATTTACTGTTCCGCGGAACGGAATGGAAGCAAATTTTTGTTTTTTTTTTTATAAATTATAAGTGCGCTTTTCACCTTCATCTCACCTGATGGAAAGTGATGATGAGGTCGATGATGGAGCATACACACCTAAATATTCCCTGTCGCTTTGAAAAGGCCCAAGTTATAACGTTCAGGAAAGAAGTCTACAAGCAGGGAATTCCACTCCATAGCCGTTCGCCATGGAACCCAAGCCTACACCTAGTTCCCCGGTGATGAAAAGGGGAGTTTGTAATGCTACATATTGTTCATTTTTAGCGTACAAACTAGATACGAACCAAAAATACCCGTACGCCCGTCTTCCGAAGAATTCTCGCGCAGTTTCGGGAGTATTCTCAGCTACGAAGATGTGTTATGTACAATTTCGTTACAAAAATTCACTTCCATTCCATTCCTGAAATGTAAATTGAGCCTAAAGTACAATATATAATCCTTAAATGGCAATTTATTCCAATCCAATATCTTAAACAAATACACTACGTATGGAATACTAATAACAATTATAAATAATAATATTTTATAATAACTGCTATAAGGAAATAGAGAAATACGAACGTTAGATGTTGAGAAAATGTGCCTTGCTACGTCTTTTGAAGCAATAAAGAAAAGGGAATCGTCGAACACTTGTCGACCTTTGCGTAACGTACTAACTAATATAAATGAGCAATAATCACCTTGGGATCTTCGTCGCAAAATATACGAGTAATACGAACAAAGATAATAAAGCTGGCTAAACTACCAGCCCATATATTAGGAGAAAACATTTGCACCATATTACGTTTGGTGACATTGATATAATAGAACGACAAAGTGGAAAGACACCAGGAAGTTCTTGTAGAATAATTTGTAGGAAAACTGATATTCAAAGTCGAAATTATTACACTGATAACTAAGCAGGAGGTTCAAGTTATTTATAAACGTTCAATGAACTAGGAAACACGATATCCTTGTACCTAAAGCGATTACAAAAAAATGTATTATATTAAAATATATATATTGATAAGTTTTTGGCAGATTGAAGCCATAGCCGCCTCGGTGGGTTTGTTCTTTGTTATGCTATATGATATAACAGCTTCCGGGCAGTGTGTGGCTAGCCTGTAGTAAAGGCTGATCACAATTGTAATTGGCCTATCACACGTAGGGCTCCAGATAGGGATGTTCACCCCTTCAATTGTGAGGAAGAGAGATGTAGCAGGCAGCTTAGGTTTTGTATTTGGAATTATGTAAATAATTGAGGGTTGATGTCAAATGGACATTGTAGAAAATTCTAGGCTAAGATTCCAAATTGAATATACGTTTGCAGATATATATATATATATATATATATATAATTATATTAATAATTGTTAGGTATTACCTAAGAGCATTTGCACACTACGTCTAATTTGTGTCTGTTCCGAATCCAAGATCCGGTCCGAAATGTCATCATTTTATCTCTAGGTGTACAAGCGATGTTCGCATTTTCTCGGATTCGAATCCAGCTTAGCGTACAAGCGACACCCGAGGTGGGTCAGATATTTCTAAATTTGTAGTCTCGGATTTGGAATGAATACGGATTGGATGTAATGCGTAAACACGCTAACAATGGGGCGAAATCGGGCTGTAGATGTTAATTATGATGAAGAATTTCATTATCTAGGGACAATAAACCTCTGTAAAAGAACCGAACAGTAAGCCCGGTTGTAGTGTTATTTGACTTATTTTATGTGATTAGTTCGGTCAACCCACTGACAACAAGTGACATAAATCAGTTACACAAAAACACACCGTTTATCAGTCCGTCAGCCATATAAAGTTGGCAGAAGTCAAAAAGGATACAACAAGTATTAAGTGTTTTCAAACAAATCTATTTTATGCTTTAATTACTTTAACCGAAACGTTCCTGACCTCTTCCAGTCCAAACAAATGAGCCAGACATAAACGTTTATGTTTCATTCAACATTGACCGAAGCGTTTATTTTTGAGTTCAATCACTAAACAAAATTTCATTCAATGTATTTTAAGGAATTGATAATTAAACGTGCATGCATGCCTTAAAAAGGTATAAGAATTGGTTAGACCATACTTCTGGTAAAAATCGAAAAAAAAAAGCAATTTTTTTTAAAAGAACCGACTTCAAACTTTGCTTATGCTGCTAACAGATTGACTGCACGTTTGCAGTTAATGTGTGAAGTCGTAATTCGAGACCTGGACTGCATGCAGTTGATAACGACTTCACGCATTAACTTCATACAATCGATCTCGGCTGCATGAAGTCGGTTTCGACTGCACGCAGTTAATGCATGAGCTCGTTATCAACTTCATGCAGTCAAAGTTTTGGCTGCATGAAGTTGATTACGACTTCACGCATTAACTGTGAACATACAGTCGATCCATCAGCAGCTTTATATGTACATACAAACTGAAACAAAAAGGTTAACAATCGGTTACTGGAAAGTGCGTGAAACCGGGTTCATCCCCTAATATTTTCTTCAAATTTAAATGGGACCAATAACTAATCGCGTAACATATACACAAAAAATAGAGTCGAATTGACAACCTCCTCCTTTTTTGAAGTCGGTTAAAAAATGACACATTTATGATAGGTGTTATTAGTACGACATTTAATGTTTTAAATAGATTCATGTTAGTATTGACATTGAAAAAAGTCTATTTAATTTTTAAAGACTGTGTACAGTTATAAACTAATATAAAATAATGTATGATAATGTACATTCGTATGAACAATAATATTCATTCATTTATTCCAAAAAAGTAGAGAGTGGATTGGAATTAATACGACAACCTACTATATATAATGTATGACAGGAGTCAATCGCGAACCCAGTAGAACACCCAAGGGTTGTTTAATAAATAATTTACACGAAGATAGCAGTTACGTAGTGAAAAACACTTTCATTATAAAAATAATAATTTGTAAGGCCCGCTTCCTATTTTTACTATGCAAATGGTTCAATCTACCTTGATTGTTGTCCGCATAAATTAAGTTGAGTGCCTTAGAAATGCAAAGGCTTTGCAAAGAATGTCTTATGACATAAAAGATTTTTTCAGATTTTTAAACAGATTTATTTCTTGCATAACGTCGGGGATAGTGAAAATCTGCGTATGTAGTATTGGTAAAAAGCGCGTATCTGCACTGGAGAGGGATTAAACTTTTTTTTGAAATTTAAAATGGCTACGACTTCACTTTTTAATTATTCATTTATTTGTACATAACAACTTAATTAACGTTACAGACAAAACCTAAAATAATTTAATAAATAAAATATAATAACATAATATATTTATTCCATTTTATACTATTTCATACTCCGCAGCTTTGCGAGAAATTCCATCTCATATACATTTAATTTTGGCCCCAGAATCTACTTTATTCAAATTGTGCTAACTTTTAACCAGGTGCTATATAAATGACGCAAACTGTTATTTTTTAATCCTGTAAAATTTAAAAAATTGAGATAGTACCGGTTGCAAGTTCACAGTCGAATATATTCATTTTCACGACAACAACGGTGACATAGTCACATAATGCTTTAAAAAAATACATTGATAATATATTTTTTACATAAATTGAAAATTAAAAACACAAGCGAAAAACCAATGGATTAATACACATTTAAATATATTTAGAAACAAAAAATAATCACATAGCACACAAAGAAACCAACCAAAATAATTATATCAAAAACAATTGCTTTATCAATTTCAATTAGTCCAAAAACGTTTCGTTACTCTAAGAATCCATTCACAAGGCGCCCTAAGGAAATAATTTAATTCAATACTGTGGCTCACAGCTCGACGTGAAAGAGACTTTAGCAGTGATAGATTACGTAGTCTGTGACTAAGCTGCTATGAGGGTTGTAAAGAAATTTGAACAATGTCGGTAATGAACTGCGATTCGGATAATAGAAATACATTCATGACCCATCTACCATCCGATTAAGGTATACAAATTTTAAAAAGGTTAAGAGACCGTAATGTGACTGCAAAAATTCGACTCTATGCCACTTCCGGTAACAGCCAAGACCAAAGTTTCTTTTTTTATGACTAAGTGTTAGGACAAACAAGTCGTGCGCCTCATGGCAAACGACGCGCTTGTCTTTTGCCGTCAGAGAGCCGTCAAAGACCGTCGTATAGTTTACTATGGTTTTTGATCTCGACATGGCAGTTACCAAAAAATAAAAATTATTAATAACAATGCGCACACTCATAGCCCCGCACTAGGGAAACCCTGTATCGCGGGTACCATGGATACACATTAGACAACCACAAATTACACACAAACTATAAAGAAATAAATGTATCGAATACGGGACCTCTGCGTGACTGACCAGTATGGTAGCCATTCGACCACAGAGGCGGTTAAAATATATATGATATAATAATTATAGTAATAATAAAAATTTGATCATCAGCTTTAGTAATACGGTAGTTAGCAGTCTCCTCTCCCATTGAGAGTGCTTGGGCTGTAGTTCCTTCATCACGATGTTTTCGTTCAACAAAAACTCATGGTAATCTCAAAATTCCGAAAACCCAGAGGTGCTAGCCCGGATTCGAACTCATGACCCTCTGCTAGTAAGGCGATAAGTCAAACCATTAGGCTGGGCATTAGGCTTTATTAGGGTGTATTGGAAATTAAAACCTTATCGTGTAAATTATCTAATAGATAGTTATTATTGAGAATTACGTGATAAAAGGAAGCGAAATAGAAAAGTGAAGATGAATGTGGAGTCGTATAAGGGCTATTATCGCAAATACACATGCCAGTTTGTGAATACAGAAACCTTTTTCTTGCCTTTCGACTATGGTGCCATTATAGAAGTAGTGTCAGTGATGATCATGCTTGCATCTGTACGTATATGCGTGACTTTATTGTTAGGAATGAACTGATAGCCATAAGAATGCATATCTTTTGATACTGATCAATAGGCTTGGTAAAAGCACATATTGACGAAACTGGTGAGAATAGACATTTTTTTTCTTGACGATGTTAATCCGACTATCTACTACCAAACGATTTTAGTTTTGTAAGTAAATTGATAGCTTGGAGAAGATATGTTTTGGCTTGTACTCATGCAAAGCTTGATAGACAGGGCGTACAGATTGCAGAGAAAAACACGGAGGGCACTACTCTGACATTAACCATTGCTGATTGAGAGCATTGCTCTCCAATGATAGACAAAAAACAATTGTATTGAGGAGTAAAATGAACAAATAATAGTTGAGCTTATAAAAAGTTATTTCTGTTTCCTTTTAAATAAACAACAGACTTACATATATAACTGTTCATAACATCTGACACCGTGAAATGAAAGCAAAAAGATATGCTTACGGAAAATATTGGAAGAAAACCTATAAAAGTAAATCATGAAAAGAAAGTTTCGATCAGATGAAATATGCTGTCACAAGTTTTGTAACGATCGTCAATGAGGAGACTTTATTGGACGAAGTTGAAAAGAAGATGGGTATTCGACAGGCATGACATGACAAAGTGTAGTTGGTTTTTGATATTAGAACAAAACAGAAGTTTTTTTTACTGTAATTAGGAAGGTCGGTGACATGAACGTATGTATTATAGTTTTTTGTAAGTTAGGAGTTCTGCGGAAGATCAAAGAAGATAACGATTTGAAATGATTTTTTCCATACGCAGGATTATTTAGAAACACATATCTTTTTTTTTAATTAAAAAGCGTCCGTTCACAACGTCACCAAATAGAAATTAAGGAAGAGGTTCAGGGCGAAAAGGATAAATGCTTGTCCAGTTAGTGCTCGTTCACTTTCAGTTTAAATTATCCAGTTTGCCCTTGGTGTTTGAACTTTTACTTTCCCCAAAATACTACATCCAACCAAACTAAATAAATAACCAAAATAAATAAATATATTACATAAACTCAGAACACAGAGTACTAAAAAAATTACCTCAAAAGTTTGTGTCCATTTCCAAAGTGGAATATTTTTTTCAAATTTAAAAGGTACTAATTCTGAGGTACCCTCTTTCCAACAAAAAAAGAATCCTGAAAATCGGTTCACAAATTTAGTTATCGTGTAACATACACCCAAAAAAAGTACAGTCGAATTGAAAACCTTCTCCCTCTTTGAAGTCAGTCAAAAAAGGTGTTTCATTTTCATTTGACAAATTTCAAAGTAACGTTAAATTTTGACATTTACCAAGCACCCTTTCGTTTAATTGCATCCTCGTGTCGACAGCAAAAATAACTTTGTATCTAGTTTGACAAATTGCTCAACAGTTCTTTAATTAGTTTGCTAAGGGAGTAGAGCGCTCGAAAATATATGCTTTTAGGGGAGAGGAAAGGACAAACTGTTGTCAGTTAACGGAAAGATATGAAAGTTTTAACTGAGTTGGTTGTGAGAATGGCAACCATATACCTTGTACTAGGACAAGACATTTTTCTGTGGCCGACTACTATTGTCTTCAAATTACCTCACCAAACTGGTATTTACTAGTCCGCTGCATACTAGATAAGGGTTGGGTATCTGAAGAACTATCGCGTGGGTTACATCAGTATCTTATAATTTACGTACACTTGATAATAAAAAACTTTATAGTCGCAATCATAAAAAATCCAAATCCAAAATGGTTAACATGTTTATTTGTTTGTGTCGCTGTTACACAGAATGTTATAAAACTCCGAACCAAACCGTTTGTAACAATCCAGAAAAAATATATAAAAAAACACATAGTCATTTTTTTCTGTTACTGGGCAATACCCTGGACTTGGTTTATCGTTGAGTTTTACAAAACATCCTGTACATGAAAACAAACTTGTACAAGAAAAACAAGGTTTTGAAAGAAATCCGTAACAGTTACACCAGCTAAAGTATGATCTGATCTTTTTACTATATTGTGTATCAACAGTCGCTGTACTTGTCGATTATGCTAGGCAAGCGGATTGACGATTTTAGTAAATTTGCAATTTAAAATACACAGGGATTACTTTGATGTTCGTCCCCTGGATAAAGTGCTCAGTTACTTTATGTGACACCCAAAAGATATTTTGTAATTTTCAAATTCAGAACCACAGAAACACATAACATATTCATCAAATAATAATCAGAGAATTAATCAAATTCTAAGCTTAGAAAAGATACTTACCTCTCAGTAGCGTCAAAATTCCCAACGGCATTACCAACATTGCAACTAGAAGATCAGTAATCGCCAGAGACATCAAGAAGTAGTTTGTCACATTCTGCAACCTCCTCTCCAAGTAAATCGCCAAGCAAACTAAAACATTCCCCGCTGCCGTACATACTACTAATATTATAGCAGCCAATGCCCACCAATTATGAACAACCTCATCTTCCTTTTCAACAGTAGCGTTACCAATCTCATTGAAACTTAAATTATAAGTCGTATAGTTCAAATTCCAATAGTAGTCGGGTTCATCGCTTGAAAATCGATGGAAATCAAATTCATGCATTGTTAAGCACTCGCATTTTTGCTTCTTTCATCTTATTTCGTAGATGTGCTGCCGTGGCTGGTCCATTGTTGTGGGTGTTCAATTTTTCTAGGTTGATAGAGGTAACATCTGGAAAAGAAGAGATCGTCGGTTTAACATCATGTGCTTCGACCATTTATACTGTCAGTGCGATGTTCAGAAATGCATATTCGACAATTTTGTTGGATTGTTCATCAAGGTCAAAAACGGATCGTTCCGATTTGACTGTAATTTCAAATCTTGTTATAAATCTAGACTCTGATCTGAGATCATACGCACACTAGCATTGTTATTAACTATATAGTTGAACCTTATTTTACCTTATGTATTATAATACCTTCTACAGTCTAGAATTCGTCTAAAAGTATTTTATATTTGTATTTTAATATTTTTTAAACAAATATATGGCATTATGTTCAAATGACTAAGTCCAACAATAATATATTTCACCTTTGTTCAATATAAATTAGCAACCGCATTTTTAACTGATTGCGCCATCTTTTTTTAAAAAAATTCAATCGGTAATGCTACGTTATAAACTTAAGGAAGAGGGGAAGTCTTGAAATGCGTAGCCTTTCCTGTGGAAAACTTTTTTAAATCGTCGTGTTTTATGGCTAATTTTTTATCTTCTGTTAGCAGGCTTGGCAGGCGTCATAGATTAATTTGAAAAGATTGTTAACTTCAAAATTAAGCACCTGAATAGAATTTCAACAATAAGTCAAGTATACTCTAGGTATAGCTAGTAGATACTTTTTTGGTGAAATCAAGTCAGCTAACCAGCTTTTTAAAATTATATATAACTATATATCTCTGGGTGTTCAGGTCATTTGTCTGTTAAGTTAGTACAAATAGAGTATCTTGTTTTCCAGTTATGGAAGTTTCGTTAGATTTAGTTTCAAGACAAGTACGTTTGTGTCATTTGAAAACTTAAGTTTTATCCGAGTGTCTTGCCTTTTTCACATACTGTGGCATCACGATGAAGTTGGATCGCGGGCCATTTGTGGAAATAGCGGCTATAAATTATACCAACGTTGAGCTCTGCCCAATTCGTAGTATACTGATAAGACGGCCGTGAGAAGACAAAAATAGTTTGTCCTTTTTTTCGATGGTTATTGCTTTCTTTAGAATCAGTCTTTTGTTTTGGGCTGGAATATACTAAGAAACTAACTGCAATTTGTATCACGTGAAATATTACCATTTAAAATTTCTGATCGAACAAATACAAATAAAATTCCTTAGTTCGTGGAATAGATTGGACTAGAATTAGCGCCTGTTGCCTCAACTTGGCTACCGTAAATATCATGGAAGTAAAAAAAACATCACGACAGGCATTTTTAGGCTAACGCGCACGCGTTCGCATCGTCGCTTAACATCAGGTGAGATTGTGGCCAAGCGTGAGTCTATTATATATAAAAAAAAGAAACCATTTTCACGTCATGATTTCACATCATGATATTCAATAAACTAAAATATTGCAATTTTATTTATGTCTACAAGTTGCCTATACAATTAAATAAACTTTATACTCATTGAATATATAAATAATTCGATATATTCCATTCAAAACTTTTAAGCATGTAAACATTTGAACATATAATATTTCACATGCATTACCGATGATAAGACGAAATTCTATAGGAATTATAATCTGAGATTAATTAATATTGAACGCCTCATTCGCTAATTTACCGACGAGTCCGATAATAAATCTCAAAGGAGCCATCTGTAACATGATTTACAAAACGCTAAGGATTTTACAAATAACTGAAGTGTTAACACCTGATTTGAGTAATGAATTTGGATAAATGTTCGGTGTGCCTAAGACATGTTTAAATTTATGTCACACTAATATATTGTGTAAAATGATAGACTGTGTTGACCAGTTCAAAGTTATTTTCCACGCAATGTGACATCTGAAGATTTATATTCCATTGACACTTCAAGTGAGAATGAAGGGAAAGATAAAAGGGAAATGAAAAAGAGGAAGATCAAGAATTCTGTATAGTGAAAAAATAAAGAAGAAGATCAAAGCGAGCAGCTATAAGGTCAAGGAAGTGGTTATGAATAGTGAGGATTGAAGGAGGACTGTCTCTTAAATAGAATCTTCAAGTAACTGAATAGATAATTCCTTAGCATTATCTTTCCATGTGTACAGGCACCTTTTGGATGACATCAGAAGTTATTTTAGCTGCTAAATATGTACGTGTACCTACCGGGTCTATCGCATTTTTTTTGTAAAAATACCAACCACCATGTATTTTACTTCACCATCAGATCGATTCCGCCATGCCTGCGAATGAATACCGTTACACCTTAATAGGTGTAACGGTATTCATTCGCAATAATTAATAATAAATAACAAAAGTTATTTAAAGTTTTATTATCGTTGTATTCATTTCATGAAATTTGGGGTACACGAAAGGAGCCCTCTCACAATGGCTCCTAATCAAGTCTTCTGTAAGTCTGGCGCACCCAGGAAAACAATCGCCAAGTACGTTGCGCCGATTGGCAAATTCTTTCATGACGATGGCAAGCATGTTATGGCGGCATCGAGTTTATGCTTAGTAATTTGGTGTAACGGGCTGGTGTCTGTAACTCGACGTCAAGGCGCCTATTTTGCGTGTGGTATATAACCAGAAATAGAGACGAAATGTTATTTAATTTGTTTGGAAACTGTTCTGCCATATCATTACTGTGACAACTGCGCTCCGACTGGCCAGCCCAAATTCAAAACAATTGACAGGTGTCTTCAATGGGTGTTGTCAATTGTTTCACTTCACATCTACCAGTTAACTTGAGCTTTGTTATAATGGACGAAAATTGCAAAATTACATATTTAATATTTAATTTCCGATGAAATTCGACTCAGTTTGTATTGTAATCAGTTGTTTTGCTGTTTTCCCCACACCACCGAATGGAACAGCACGCCTTTGTTAGGGATATTATCTTTATTACAATAAATATATAATATTGTTGGAATAGACGGAGTCGTGAGCTGTGTGTGTCAGTTGTTGGCGCTGTCTATATTTCAGTGCAAACTAGAGTTGATATTTATAAGTGATGTATCATTGATCAGTAAACAGGAACGTATGGCCCTTATTTCGTCTCTATTTCTGGTTATATACTGGATGTATGGCGGGTACTACTAGTGACGGGGATAGAAGCAATAATTTATGGGCCACGCCAGGGCTACAGTAATACATCGATAGAATAAGAAACAAACTCATCTCAATTCTTCAAGTTCTTTAGTTTTTTGCTAATAATCGAGTCTGGTGTTGATATAAAATTTCAGTCATTGCTTATTACATATCAAATTCGGCATGCATATTAAACAAAATCCGGAAATGGAAATATAAAACCAGTAATGGAACATAATGACAATGTCAACGAATGACAATTACTAACTAGCTTATTACTATGACACTAGAAATGTCATCGAGTATATAACCCGAAATAAGGGTCATCTAAACCTGGTAACTCTTCAGGCAAACGGGCCATCACTTTTAAATATCAACTCTCGTTTGCGCTGAAACCACAAGTTAGAAAGCTGATATAGTATAGCGCCAACAACTGACCTGTGTGTATGTCTCCATATATTCCAAAAGTATTCGGTATTTATTGTAATAAAGATAATATTTCTAACAATGGGAGGTTGTTCCATTCGGTAGTGTAGGAAAACTGAAACAATTGATGACACCCGTCAATTGTTTTGAATTCGGACTGGCCAATCGGAGCGCAGTTGTCACAGTAATGATTTGGCAGAATAGTTTTCAAACAAATTAAATGACATTTTGTCTCAATTTCTGGTTATATAGTCAATGACAAATTTGTAATATGAACTTGAGTTTCCAATAAATTATGTAACTTTTTGTTTACCAGGCATTACCTGGTAAACAAAACAATGCGAGAGAAACATAGGACGATATGTTTAAAATAAATATAGACTTAATGGCAGAGCATATTCATTCATCATTCGAGGGTACAGTCGAAGTTTAACTAATGCTACTTTTTGGCTAACGTCTGGGCAAGGGCCCGGGTTATCAGTTTAAACACGATTTACTCGGAAACTTTTCGGTTTGGGACTGACCATTTGTGGCTTTGGGAAATATACCTTCGTACATGAGTACATTGGTCAACCATGGCCGATTGTGGGGGAAACGGTGACGTTACGATCTTGACGCCTTATTAATCGACTTCGCCGTAATGGATTTCACAGGCATCAGTTGCTGTCTAATGCTTAACATCACTAGAGTGGATCAGAATGAGTTCACAAAGTATATCGCGAAATGAAAGTCTATAGTGATGGTGGTAGGGCTCAAATTGCGTTGTGGTTGTTTGTATTGGCAAAAGTATTGATTAGGACGTTTTGGAGTTGAGTTGTGGATGGATCGATTAAGTTTAGCGGTTCTACGTATCCCCGCTCCTGCGTTTTGATTCGGGCTGGTATTTACGCTAGCGGTTTCTTTTATTACCGCACAGAGTTACTACGGTTTAGAGCGATCTATTTAAATATTTTTAAAATCTGATGACCGCCATGAAGCAAAAGAAGTTATTTATGATGTTAGTAATTATAATCCTGCGAATTACAAATAACCCTGTATATCCAAATATTGACACGGTAATACTCAGAGTCACTTACTCACTCCCAGACTTAAGAAAGAAAAAAATGACAAAACATTCAAAACCAAATTAAAATCTCTCTTGATTAATGGTGCTACGTGGGTGCTACTATAGTGTCTCCTATAAGATGATGTGAAAGGTTTTGGTGACCTCTTGAACTCTTCTTTAATGGAACAATACACTTTCCATCTTTCAAAATTTCTGTAAATTTTATGACTACGTTAAGTACTCTTGTTGTTAACCGACTTCATAAAAAGGAGGAGGTTCTCAATTCGAGAAGGTTCACGACCCTCGGAAAACGTGTGAAGTCCCCAACCCGCATTGGGCCAGACTCGCGCGGTACGCGCGGTATGGCTTAAGCCCTCGCCTGAGAGGAGACTCGTGCAGTGGGACGTAAAAATGGGTTGATGATGATGATTTTTTTTCGCTCCACCGAGTCCAAGGCAGCTAAACTGATATCGGGCAGAGCCATTCCAGATGGCGGCAATATTTCATTAACCAGTTTGTTGCCCACATGTTATCTCATCGGGCATTTACGAACTAAAATTAACCTGCGATGTTATGTATGTCCAGTAAGTATCTACTTTTAGAAAATGAAATTATTTATTCGGATTTAAATTGAGTATATTTGTTTTTTCAAACAAACCAACGTTTCGGGGCCTTTACAGGTTCCATGGTCACGGTTGACTTGACTAGTTTATAGAATAGTTTCATTCCCTATGTGTAAGTATCGCAAAAACCTAAGAACTTGATAAATAGACAACGTAGACTTTGCCATCCCATTTGTCCTACATATTGTTGGATGTCGCCGACCTGTGATTTGTTTGTCGCATTACTTTTTGGTCTACGCTGAAGGCGAGGATTATTTCCATTTATTGCATCCATCGTTCGAATGCAACCTGCCCATATTTACTTTCTTCATCCAGTGGTAGTTACCACATGACAAATTTTTGCTTTAACTTCGATACAATTGTTACGGTTCCTGTCACGCAACGTAATATCGAGCAGAACTTTCTCTATTCCCTTTCACACTTCTCCGATTTTCTCCGCCAAAGTTTCGGTAGACGACGTTATATTAGCTGTAAATCGTTCCTTGTAACATTTATTAATACACAAATCCGAATGTCGATGAAAATGAATAGTTTTCATCAGTATTACCTATACAACACAAATTTTTTTATGCATGTTATGCGGTTACTCCGGTTACTCCGGGTACTCCGGTTACTCCGGTTACTCCGTTTGTGAACAGTTTTGAAAGATTCTTTTTTGTTTTTGGAAAACGGGTAACCTCAAGAGGGTAACCTCAGTAGTGATCCCATTAAAATATATATAACCATACATAACATATCAAAATGACATCTCTCAAGCAGTATTCTAACGTCGTTTTTCTTATTGTACTAAGGGCATAACTCCTTGTTTTTAAAGACTTAATTTTAGTTATTGGGCATTTTTTATGAGCCTAAAGGTACAAGTGCTCTCAACTCAAAAAATACATGCAAGTTTAAGGAATAAGTACTGATATATATATTGATTATATGCTGCGAGAGTCCATTGAAATTAAAAAAAAACGTCCTAATTTCAACAGGGAAGATGGTTTCTTCGTACCACCAGTTTGGGATCGTGTATTTCAGACATAAGACTGCAGTACTAATTAATATGTTTTAATTTTTACTGATTTCTACTATTAAATAATAATAAATTGAACTTAATAAAAATTCATTCAATAAAATAATTTGTGACGCGTCGAACCGGGCGCGACTCGCTACAGCACCGCGCCGGTCGATCGTGCATCAAGGAAAGTTCCGCGGACCGATGGCGGCAAGCGGCGTAGGCGACAGCGGGTGGGAGAGCGAAGACGAGACTACTATAACAGCCGGAGCAAGCGACACTCGCTGGTGGAGCTTACTACGGTAGGAACTTCCACCGGGTGAGGGGCTGTTGCAGAGTAATAGCAACGCGTGACCAACTGTACCCAGGACGTGCGAATGGACGGGGGACGCCGCCTCTGGTGCGGCGTCTGTCTCCTGGGTTGGGTAGTGATTGCTGCGCGTGATCTAGGTGTGTCCAGGCCGTGCGAATCGCTCACCCCCCACCATTATACCCACCTTTTTTTACGGGGGGGGGGGATCTCAGGGGTTATGTGGGGACTCTCCCTAAAGACTGGAGTGCCTACCCCACTAAAACCCCCCCCGGGTTTACCTCCCGCCGGTTGAGTCGGCGCCGTGGGGTCGATGCACATTCACCACGACGCCGCCCGGCCGCCCTAGCTTGCGCCGCAGGGCTCCCGCGCCAACTCAGGGGCAGGTCAGTTGTCCTCCGACCGCCCCCCAGACGTGTGAGGCCGTGAATGCAGGCTCCAGAGTCCCTGTCCAGAGCCCGCTGGCCTCACTAGGGGATCAGACGAACAGCGAACTGCCTTCGCTTTATATTATATAAAGGAGGCCACTGCCTCCCAGGACTCCTCGCTACCGAGCATGGCGGCAACCACGCCCGGCAGCGAGAGGTCCTGCCCTATTGTCCCCCCGGCATATCCACTTGCCCTTGTCCGCCTCCTGTGTTGGGGAAACAATTGCTGCACGTGACCAAGGTATCGCGCACAGATGGTTTAAATCTTACCTCGAAAATCGTAGGCCATATGTTGAAATAAAGGCAACTAACTTTAACTCGGGTAAAATCGAAAGTATCAGATCTGAAGAGGTATTCATGAAGGGTTCTATCCCACAGGGTAGCGTATTGGGTTGTATCTTGTTTCTGGTTTACATAAATGACCTACCCCACCAACTAGATGACCAATGCACTCTTTTCGCGGATGACATATCTATTGTAGTACCATGTTCCAACAATAACGAATTAAAAAATAAATTGGACTCTATATTGGACAAAATTCTCAATTGGCTAGAATAACATAAATTAAAATTAAATCTAAATAAAACTAAATTAATTCAATTTAAACCCTTCCAAAAAGCTCCCCTGCCTCTTAACTATAATTATAATAATCACACACTAACTACTGTAGACACTGCTACCCTACTGGGACTAGATTTGGACTCACACATGAAGTGGAAACCGTTCATTCGAAATCTGACCAACAAGTTATCATCATTTATATACGCCCTACGTCATTTTAAATCTGCTCTTACGGCATACTATGCGTACTGTCATTCGAGATTGTCTTACGGTGTCATTATGTGGGGAAATCTACCAATGTTAATGATGTATTTATATTACAAAAGGAGTGTATCAGGATATTGACAAATATAGAACAGAGAGAATCATGCAGACCTCTTTTTCAAAAATTAAGCATATTAACCTTAACAGGTATATACATACTTGAGTCGTGCAAATTTGTAAGGAACCATCCTACTTTATTTTCACCAAAAACTGGAATTAAACGTAACAATAGAAACCTACATCAATTGAAAGTACAATTTGCTAAATTAAAATTAGTTTGTTCAGGACTGCAAATTATGATAACTAGAATCTACTATCACATACCAGTCCACATAAAAGAAATGAAAGAATTTAAGATTTTCTCTAAATATTTAAAAGACTTCCTTATAAATAAAAGTTATTATAACATTCAAGAATTTTTCAATGATCAAAATTAATTAAAAATACTTCGACATCCTTCTTTTTAATTAATTTATATGTGTATGATATGTGATGATTTATTTAATATGGTGTTTACCATATTGAATGAGTCATCATAAATAATTTGATTGTACCTCTATATGATGACATATGATTGTAAACCATTATATCTAATAATAAGTGAGTGCCCTTTCTACTTTGCTGTGCCCTTACAGGGTGTCACATGTACACTTACAAACCACTGTACGTAAATTATTAATAAGTGCGACAATGCAATAAATAAATAAATAAATGTCCAGGCCATGCGAATTGTTCACTCTTCAACCCCATAAACCTACCCTTTAGTCTAACGCCGTCACTAGATTAGTTAGGGTAGTAACCCCGTGTGATTCATGTAATTCTAGTATACTTAAGAGATACATTTATTACTTATTATAAACCAATCAATAAACGATCAATGTTAAAAGTTGGTGTTGGTTTCCTTCGTTAGTTGTAGAACCTTGGATAAATTCCTGTAGGTAAAAATAGTGTGCTTGTCCCGACCGCAGCCCGGGAATATGTTTTACGTATATATTGTTTTACGATACATTACAAACGTAATGTACCGTAAAATGGAATGATTCTTTGTAAAATTAAAAATAAAGTATTTAATTAATAACTTTTGTAACTATACTGAAAAAATAGAGTGGTTTGCATTGATATTAGACATAACTGGTTGATGACTGTACCACCTCAGTCAACCGTGCCAATGGGACCTGTACAGGGCCCGAAACGTCGGTTTGTTTGAAAAAACAAATATACGCGATTTAAATCCGGAAAAATAGTTTCATTTCCTATACAGATATATTTTTACATAAAGACACTTTTCGTATTGTTCCATAATGACTGGGAAAAAAAGTAGGACTTAAAGCGACTATTGCCTTATTTCACAATGTATATAAAGGTATAACTGAGCATTCCGTTTGTTCCACTGGACACGATTGATCAACAGAAAACCTGTCGTTTTATTTCTTTAGCGATTTTATGTCTTTTATCAACGTGGTTAGTAACATAAGTATTGCTATAACCATAGAACAGTCGAATTATGTCTCAAAGTTTGTTAACATAAGTCGTGTTACCGTTAATCACTCATAAACAAGGACGCAACACGAAAAAATCTCAAAAAATATATAGAAAGTGTAAGTTAATGTTTAACTAATACCCATTAAATGAAAGCTTAGATGTATACATAAAGCTAGGAAACACAAAAAGTACTAATATCAAATGCAAACAACCAATAATCAATAAAAGTATAGCTTTTTGCCTCTCCTGAAAAGTGTAGATTTAGAGTTATTACTTTTTTGACTGGAGGCACTGATATATTACAAATATATACAGAAATAGAATCTGACTAGACCTAATGTTTATATACCGCCTTCTGGTGAGCACCCAGCAGAAGACCCGTACGTAGTTCGAAACCTGCTGACGTTAGTACAAGGCGGTCCAATTTTTTCCTTGGCTTTTCAGGGTAAGCGTTTCAGCCATTGACAAGGGTAAAGCAAGTCATGCTACATACCTATTTATTTGACAAAAGCACGCCTTTTCTGCGAAACTCACATTCAGTTTTATGAACTTGGTATAAAATATGGTCGCAATATTATTATAAACAAATTGTTAGTTATTATTAAGGCATTTACCGTATCTTTATGCTATTAAGCTTGAAAGTGAAAAAAAAATGTGTAGCAATTAGAAAAAAATATTTTGTTACCCTAATAGAGTTCCAATTTGAACAAATGAAATAATTGTGTTTTTTGGTCATGTTTAATTTAAAAAGTATTTGCTGCAATTTTTCTATACTTATTTAAAGATTATCGAGAGATAATAAGCATCAACAGTGGTCGCGTCTATAACCAACTTTCTAGATTTTCAGGCTATCTAGAGTGTATTTTTTTATAATATCAAGTGACGAAGAAGTTGTGCGTCTGATGGTAAGCTATACGCCTGACCAGAACAGTTGCAGTGCCACTCAGACCTTTAAATGACAAAGATCTGAGGGGCACTGCCACTGCGCCCGTCACCCTGAGACATAAGTTGACAAGTCCCATACGCCTGTAATGTCACCAGCACCCCTTACCCTTCTAAATCTGAACGCAATAATGCTAACATTATTGCTTGGTGACAAAAATAGGTAAGGTGGCAGTACTTCCCTGGACGAACTCTTTCACAAGGATCTCTACTGCCGCTTAAATATGTATAGTCCAGTATGGTTACCCAAGGTAGCGGCAGAAACAAAACAGTATTGTCACTATATTTTCTTTTTTTATAGGGATTCCCTAGTTTGAGACCAGGTAATCTGTGTTGTTGCAAAAATCCCACTACTGGGCACGGGTCTCATCTAAAGAGCGTGACTAGGTCATAGTTTGCTATACTCGCTGGTTCAATGTAGTTCTTCGAATTCAAGGAAACCCTTTGGCACAAATAGACTTTACTTACAAGTTTAAACAGAAATCACAATTAATTTATAAAACAAACCGAGCTTAGAAGGTCGTGGAATTACATTTATTTGCCAAGGTTTATTAAGACCGGTGACCGGAAAGTGCACGAAATCGGATTCATTCCCTAGTTTGCCACCCTTAGAGGTGGAATATGTTTTTAAATTCAAGTGGGACCAATGCTGAAGTACCTTTTTTCAAAAAAAAAAGAATCTTTCCAAAACTGTTCACAAACGACGGAGTAACTGCATAACATACATTAAAAAAATCTCCTTCTTTTTTGACATAATTTATGTTGTATAGGTAATACTGACAAAAACTATTAATTTTCGTCGACTTTGGGATTTGTGTATTAATAAATGTTATAAGAAACGATTTGCAGCTAATATAATGTCGTCTACCGAAACTTTGGCGGAGAAAATCGGAAAGGTGTAAAGGGGAATAGAGAAAGTTATCCTCGATATTACGTTGCGTGACAGGAACCGTAACAATTGTATCGAAGTTAAAGCAAAAATTGTCATGTGGTAACTACCACTGGATGAAGAAAGAAAATATGGGCAGGTTGCATTGGAACGATGGATGCAATACCAATACAATAATAATACAATAATACAATAATAAGTAGACCAAAAAGCAATGCGGCACACAAATCACAGGTTGGCGACATCCAACAATGTGTAGGACAAATGGGATGACAAAGTAGATATTAATCGAGTTCTTAGGTTTTGGCGATTGAAAGGAAAATACACATAGGCAATGAAACTATTCTCTAAACTAGACTCAAGTCAAGCGTGACCATGGGACCTGTAAAGTGCCCGAAACGTTGGTTTGTTTGAAAAAACAAATATACATTATTTAATTCCAAAAAAATAATTTCATTTCCTAAAAGTAGATATTTACTGGCATTAGCAAATCGCAGGTTATTTTTAGTTGCTAAATGCCAGATGAGATAACATGTGGGCAACAAACTCGATAATGGAATATTGCCGCCAACTGGAATGGCTCTGCCCGATTGGTATCAGTAAGCTGCCTTGGACTCGGTGGAACGAAAAAAAATCATCATCATCCTAAAAGCTCAGAAAGAAAGAAAGAAAGTCATAGGTGTAAGCACGGATTCGAACCCACGGCCTGTGCTTGAGAGGCTGTAGGTCAAACCATTAGGCTACTATTGCCAACGATTCTCTTTGGACGAGTCGAAGCTTTTAAAAAGTAGCCAGCTTGTTGATTTTTGAGTGGATACATTTCGGCGAAACGAAAATCATATCACGGAGAGTGTGCAACAGATTGCATGAAGTCATTCTGCCATCCCCTTTCTATCACCGAGGAACCAGACCTAAGCAGGGGTTCCCGTGTTACAAATATAACCAAGATTCGCACGAAGCTTTACGCTTCTAATGACGTTGGGTTTAATGGAATTCCCTAGGTATGTCGTCACTTTCCGTTAGGTGAAATAAAATAAAATATAAAATAAAACAGTTTGTTGGACATGCAATAGAACATAAAGAAAATAATGTGCACATTAATAATAATAAATAAAAACACCCGTCAAATGTGTCTCTGACTCAGCTACAGAGGACAACGAATTGCATTGTCCTCGCTGATATTCTGCCATAGCCCTTAATGGTCAGGAATACACATAAATATAAATAGAGGTCAAATGCGCGCTTACATTAACCATTGAAAAATCAATAAGTTCCAACTTCGCAAATTCCGGAACCGTCCATCTTTATGTAAATTGACTTACCAGCATGAAGCGCTTTGCCTCGTCCTTTCTAATACGCACTGCAAGGGAGTAGAATGCAAAGCCTGAAGTTTTTCTAATGATATCCAGTGACGAGACGTATCAACGACATGCCTTTCCAGAACAGTTGCAGTACTACTCAGAGCTATAAATCACAAAGATCTGAGGGGCACTGCTACTGCGCCCTTCGCTCTGAGATATTAATTGACAAGTCCCATGTGCCTGTTATTTCACCTTACTTATCCTATAACACCCGAACGCCGCAATTCTCACATTACTGCTTAATTAGGTAGCCAATAACGCGCGCTTATTTCAATTTTACCGCGCGCGTCGCGACTATCATGCGTAGCCATGCTACGGGGTCTGGAGTGAATAAGCATGAAAGAAAGACAAACTTATAAAATCGTCGTGGCTAAAGAACAAAATCCGATGCCAGGCGATCCTGCCCCTCCCTTCAATATTGAAGAGAAGGGGAGAACCTATATCTAATATAGCTTGCATGATGACGATGAATCATAAATCCAAAAAATAGCCGTCTACGCATTTTCCCCCTATCAGATCTAAAGGTGCGTCGCCCCTATTGTGTTTATGGCTATTTCTTCGCAACCATGTGTACGATAATGGATTTGGTATATTATTTCAAACCAACCATTGTCTGTTTCCCTCATTTACATTGGTAAAAAGAACCTATTTGATGAAATGAAACAGAATACGTAAAAGCAAGTTAATTGTTTGTACAGGCTCACAAAAGCTGAACTGCAAATTTATTTTTTAATATTTCCGTCATTTTCCGTCACTAATGAACTGTAAAGTGATATTATTTTCATTTGCATTGGATCGCTTTTATTTGTAATTGATTGTTTCATCAGAATATTGTGTCTTGTTTTGTTTATTAAAAGCCATCATTGTAAAATCAATTCACAATTGTGAAACTGGAGCGCGGACAGTTCTGTACATTTAAGATATTTTATAAAATTCTTTGAATAGACACGACTTTGATAACGAAGAGACGACGTTCAGCGACGTTTAGATCTGTATTTTATAAATAAAGGCATGATTTTTTTATGAAAAGTAAAATCAAAATTTATTCAAATAGAACGAGCACAACGTGGTTTGATCAAAACAATGTATTTTTTTTTAAATAATCAGGTGATAAAACTAACATCTGTTAGGAAACTTTATGTACTATACACTGTAATAAAACAACACAAAAATTTGCCATATGAACCTGGGGTTTTAGGTAGAAGAAGAAACTATAACATAGCGTTGGTACCAAAAATAAAAACTACTGCAGCTAGTAGACAGTATAAATACAGGGCCTCATATATCTGTACAAGGAAATAGTTCGTGAATGCAAGCTAGCAATTACAAAATGGCTCGAAACTAAGTCTTATGAGGATATTGAGCAATTATTATTACAAGTTTGAAATAAATAAACAAGTGAACATAAAATTTATACTATATCAGTATATATATAATGTTAATAAATAATATAAATACACACAAATCGAAATTTAATTCGCGTATATATGTTTATATAAACTTATAATACAACTGTTATTTTAGTAACTTCTTATATACGAGATAAGCAATTGAAATGATACTATTTAACATGGTTTGACAATGTATAATTTTGGACATTGTACGTCTTACGGATGGATGACACACATGTACACATTCACACTACTATACACTTACAGACCCATATACACATACTTCCACTCACAAACACTACACTAAGGTTAGTCTATTTTTAGATTGAAAATTAAAAATTACTGTAATTAGTGAAAATTGTATTAGTTGTAACACCAGTTATAGTAGATATTAAGGTAGTCTGTTTCATCAAATTAAAATAATTTAAGAGCAAGATTACTATTAATATTATAGAAGAGCGATGTTTCCTAACACAGACCCTAACAAGCCTAAATGGAAACATCTGTCCCTGTACTATGCCCTTTAAAATTAACGAATAAAACATTTTTTTTAAACTTACCCGAAAGATGGTATAATATTGTAGATCAGCATAGCCAATATATACATACAAGGTTATTTGTAAAATAGTAAAGTCCGTTGTATATTGGCTTACTCTGTGATACTTACATTACTGTTGTGTTGTTATTGTAATTTTAATGTGCAATAAAGAATATTTCTTTAATTCATTCATTCAGTAAAGTATTTAATGACTTTTAATTATTCATCGGATTTCACTTTCGTACAAAAATAAAATTATTTAAATAGGTCGCTCTAAACGGTGCAAAAACTTTGTGCGGTAGCGTAAATACCAGTCCGATGCCAAACGCAGGATGGGAGTCGTCGAGGACACTTGCACGTTTGAACATACTACTAAATACAGATTTAAAAGTGTCAGATAGTTAATTTTATAAAAGTTAGTAAATTTTAATTTAATAAAAGTTTCATTTTGGTTAATATATCATGTTTTGTAAAAAGTCATAGAACAATAGTTGTTGTTTTTTATGTAAAACGGCCCATTCACTACCCGCATAAAAGTCCGCCGCGCAGGCAAGAGACTGCGAATACACTATCCAGTATATGGTCCTGGTATGGAGTCTCGCAAGACGCATTGCAAGAAGGCTTGCACGCTACAACTACATTCATAATTACGCGGCGGACTGACGGCGGACTGCAATGCAGGATAATGAATGCCCCCTTTTAGTAATGTAGTTCTACAATATTCTTAGTATTTTACGAATCACCCTGCATAATTGAATAAAGTTTGATATTTATTTTTTTAAATGTTCATGACACGGATCTTATTGCCGAATGTAATTATACTAAATTTTGTGTGACTGTGTTTTCCGTTCGATCAGGCATAATGTAAAAACTTAGTCCATTAGTTTTAGGTGAAACTTGGCTGTATGATAGTTTGATTCACTCATCGAAAAAAAGAAATAGAGACGAAATGTCATTTAATTTGTTTGAAAACTATTCTGCCATATCATTACTGTGACAACCGCGCTCCGATTGGCTAGCCCGAGTTCGAAACAATTGACGGGTGTCGTCAACTGTTTCACTTCAAATCGACCATTTAACTTGAGCTTTGCTATAATGGATGAAAATTACATATTTAATATTTAACTACCGATGAAATGTGATTCCGTTTGTTTTGTAATTAGATATTTTGCTGTTTTTCCCATGCCACCGAATAGAGAAGAGCACGGCACTGTTAGAGATATTATCTTCATTACAATAAATACATAATATTTTTTGGAATATACGGAGACATACACACAGGTCAGTAGTTGGCCTATCTATATTTCAGTGCAAACGAGAGTTGATATTTATAACAGCTCTATCGCTAATGTGTTACCAGGAGTATATGGCCCTTATTTTGTCTCTATTTCTGGTTACATACTCGATGATAGTAAAGCATATCTACCCATATTTATATTAGGGGTTAAAGTATGAAATTGCCGTTTTATTGCAATAGGTTCTTTGAATTTTCATAGAATCTTCATGGTTTGAGGTTTTCGAATGAAACTTTTTTCAAATGGTTTCTGTGATTTTTTTTTTAAATTTGAAACATTTGAATATCGACTTTCAATTGTTTTTGTTATTCAATTTAGACAAAAAAGATGGATACTGCGAAAATTCGAGTGATTTTTGAATACGAGTTCCGACGCGGAACTAACGCGGCAGAAACAGCCCGCAATATCAATGCTGCGTTTGGAGAGGGGTCTACTAATGAACGCACCGTGCGATTTTGGTTTAAACGCTTTCGTGATGGAAATTTCGACTTAAAGAACGAGTCACGAGGAAGACCGCCCACACAGGTGAATAACGATGAATTAAGAGAGATAGTGGAAGCCGATCCTAGTCAAACTACCCAGGAATTAGCGGCATGGTTTAACGTTACCTTACCCACAATATTGACTCACTTGCGTCAAATCAATAAAATAAAAAAATACGAAAAATGGGTGCCTAATGATTTGACTGATCTGCAGAAAGAAACGCGTGTTGAAACTTGTGTTGTCTTGTTGAACCGGTACAGAAATGAAGGAATATTGGATCGAATTGTAACATGTGATGAAAAGTGGATTCTTTATGATAACCGGAAAAGAAAAATGCAATGGCTGACCCCAGGTCAAATGCCACAACAGTGTCCTAAAGCAAAACTTGTTACTTACTATAAAAAGGTAATGGTAGCTGTTTGGTGGTCTCAGCATGGTGTTATTCACTATAGTTTTCTCCGATCTGGTCAAGCAATAACGGCAGATGTCTATTGTGCCGAACTCCGAACCATGTTGACAAAACTAGCAGTAAAACAGCCCCGACTCATGAATTCACCATTATTGCTCCACGACAACGCGAGACCTCACACAGCACGAGAAACCATTTTGACCCTTCAGGAACTGCAGTTAGAAACCATTCGTCATCCTCCGTATTCACCAGACCTTGCTCCAACGGACTACCATTTTTTTCGTGATTTGGACAATTATCTACGTGACAAGAAGTTTTCTTCCCAGGAGGCAGTACAAAATGCTTTCACACAGTTTGTGCAGTCTAGATCGTCGGAGTTCTATCGCAAAGGCATTAATAACCTTCCCATTAGATGGCAGCAATGTATAGATAATAATGGCAACTATTTTGATTAAATAAATTTGTTAAAAATTTAAAAAATAAACAATTTAGATTTTCAGTACAAATCGGCAATTTCATACTTTAACCCCTATTATTAACTTATAACCACATATTTTAACACGTATAACCATATACGAGTATATACACGTATAACCGTTCTTCGGAGGTCACGTTATTTAACGTGTCGCTAACTTTCTTGCATTTTTGAGTGTCCTGAAATCGTGCAAAAGCAGTATGGCAATTTTCATTAAAGAAACGTTGTTGGAGTTAAATATTATTCGGATATACGTGAGGTGAACCACGGGAAGAAATAATTGCCCATGGTGTCAGGTGGTCCATGGGCAAGAAGCAAAAATATCGATTTTTAACACGACGTCGATGTGGTTCATTAGATTAGGTTTATTTTAATAAATTATATATTTACCAAGTTGCGTTTCTCAGCAAATGCTGAGTTAGTGGCTGCTTTACTATCGCAGCTGGCACAATGTAGGTTTGTATTTTCTGTAAATAATTTGTTGTTGTTTGTATAAAATACATTATAGCTTTTCTATAACCCCATGAAGTAGTTTACATTTGAGGCCTTTGTTTGTGTGTCTGTCTATATGTCTGCTGTGGCTATCACAAGATTTGATGACAGTTGTCGCTAACGACCGCGTAAATTACTTCACAATTTTGTGTGTTGAATTTTACAGCGCCCCTAGCGGTCACAAGAAGAAACAACATTTTGTATACGAACATTTTACGCGATCGCTAGCGATCATTGTCACTGTAATCTCATGACAAAAGCACTGATCTTAAAGCGGCCTTATTAGAAGGCTAGTTTAGCGGAACTATGAATATGTGCGTTATTTATTTATTATAAATAGAGTGGTTCACGTAAATATTAGACGTAGCTGGATGATTATCTTAGACAGCCATGGTCATTGGAACTGTGAAGAGCTCGAAATGTAGGTTTTGTTGGAAAAAACAACATTAAATAGTATATAAGTTACATTATTTAGATTCGGAAAAAAATAATTTCATTTCGGATACTTCTCAGTTCATATTTATTTCCTCGTTCAATGTAATCATTATTTACCCAATGTAAGCCTCTGATCAGAAATAGATCACAATTTTCAACGGTTTGTTCAGTTAACTGATGGTAACTGACACGAAATAAGCTTGGCACGCAAACAGTTGCATTGGTTCTATTCCAGATTTCTTTCTGTCAATAACATGAAGCTTAATACTAAAGAAAAATTTAGATATGTTACAAAAAATATCACTAATGTTAACTTACTGTTCATATATGCTATTTTGATAAAAAAAATGGCTTTATTTTCAATTTGTCTCTCTGCTACTGAAATTACACATCTTTTAAAACTCGTGCCTCTAGAAATGATCTTGGTATCTCTGTTTCTATAAGTAGAATTGTAAAAGTTGTAATCAATTTCATAGGCGATTTTTTCTAAGTGTTCGATTTTTATATTAACAATTATAACAAACTAGTGGAGTAATTTACAAAAAATAATTCAATATCATGGTGAACATCCTGACATTCAGTAAAAAACACCTAATTAAAATAATATTAAATTAATGTGTATTTATTACTATTTGAATTTGAAAATGTAAACCTTTATATATATTTTATAACAAAACCCTCTTGTTACTTTTATCACGCTGTGGTAGTCTGTAAATGCGATATGCATAATGCTTTTATATTTTGATTGTACCTTTTTTAGCTATACTCTGTATATGTATTGTGTTGGTTATTCCATTATAAATAAATAAATAAATAAAAAGGTTAAGGAAATTTACAGTCAACATGGCACACTTGTCCCTATCGATGACCAACTGAGACAGTTGTTCTGCGCTCGCGATTCTCGTTCACTCCCTTATGTTGCATAACCATTTACATCATCCAACACGTCTCCTGCCTACAACCTTTCCTATTATTTCCAATACGTAGCAATCATTAAAACCTAAGAACTCGATATGTTACTTATTACTGTTCAGTGCAGATTGATTTTCATCATTAGCACTATTTCATTTACGACCATTTTCCTGTTCAATACGATCATGAGATTCAATAGTCCAACTTGAGAGAGTTCCATCGTCTTATTGAAATACTTGGTAAACATTCAGATATCATCTTTCATTTGCAATGTTAGAAACTTGAGCGTCGGCTGAACTCCTTCCGAGAGCGAAGTCTCGTGATCTGTGTATACAAACTTAAGTCGCGATTAAATGAAACGAAAAGAAAGGTTTGTGCGCCACGCCGCCGCTGCCGATTCACTCGACCCGCGTAAATTCGGCGTGGCGCACGTTTGTTTTATTTTGATGAAATATCAGCTTCTTTATTAATTATTTCCTGTATTTCAATACAGTATTTCAGTACAATAATTGCAGAACTTCAACGAATGTTAGTCCTCTTTATACTTGATTTAAATTAAGAATGTTTATTTTATGTGATTGTTTTTTACAAACATTCTTACAAAGATGATTATTGTTAGCAACAGTAACTACATGCTTGCTAAATTAATCAATAATAATAATAAATAATAAATAACGCACACACTCAACAAAGTCCCGCACTAGGGAAACCCTGTGTCGCGGGTGCCATGGACACACACATAGACAACCACAAATTACACCCAAACTCACGAGAGAAATAATTGTGGGCCATACAACTATTTCTCCCGGCCCGGGAATCGAACCTGAGACCTCTGCATGGCAGTCCGGCATGGTAACCGTTAGGCCACAGAGGCAGTTTCCAATCAATGTTTTAGTATTTTTTTAAACACCTGAAAAATGCCGTTTCAATCAGTGCACATTTCTAGTCAAGATAAACTTTTCCCATATGCGTATTGTAGCTCATACTAAATACGGGAGCTTTAATAACTTTGTACAGTCAAGAGCGCACCCAGCTTGTCACTTTAGACTTTGGATTGTTCTTATCGGCTTGATGTGCTCTCTGCTCTGTACTATGTGCGCTTTTTGTGTGATGGTTATTGGGCCACTTGGGTCACTGCGTCTTCCAGTTTGTATAAAAATCTTTCTAATTTGTATTCATGATCCTAGATCAATTCAAAGCTCGGTATTGTCATTTTTTTATAATATCAGTGACGGGACGAACAAGTCGTGCATCTGGTGGTAAGCGACACACCTATCCATAACAGTTGCAGTGCCACTCAGAGTTGTAAATCGCAAAGATCTGAGGGGCACTGTCACTGCGCCCGTCACCCTGAGACATAAGTTGGCAAGTCCCATGTGCCTGTAATTTCACCAGCACTCTCACCCTTCTAAACCAGAACGCAGTAATGTTCATATTACTGCTTGGCGGCAGAAATAGGTAAGGTGGCAGTACTTCCGTGGACGAACTCTTTCACAAGGAGCTCTATTGCTATCCAAATAATGTTGTTTTATGTAAAAACCATTTTCATTATAAGTGTGTGTTTATGACACAATTACCAGGTCTCACAATAGGGAATTATTTTTATTATGAGTAATAGAGTTACTCATAATGGGCAATGGAGCGCGTCGTGCTCGGAATTTCTCTGCTCAACCTACACTACTATACAATGTAGACATTCGACGTCGCACAAATATGATAAACATTGGTACGAGGATAGCCAAGCTTAGATAAAGATAAAGATAAAGATCGATTTATTTGTGGAAGTAGGTACAATAAGTTCATCAGATCAGTTCAATACATGAACAGAACAGAACTGGTACTACAACCAGTTTCGTCGAAACGTACAAATATAATTAGTGGTGGTCGCATAATGTACAAAATATTATAATTAAAAACTGTCAAAAACTAGTAAACATGTAAAGAAAAAATATAATAAAAATTAGTAAAAATTAACAATGTCAAAAATAAAGCGAAAAATCATGTTAATGTCAAACTTAAATTTAAAGCTTAAGTGGAGTGTGCATGGTACTTGGCTACAAGAGACGATGGAAGATGAACGAAAGCCGTTACTGGGTGGTGGCCAAGAGACGCAAAAAGACCAAGAAACAGACCACCCGTCCGATGGATTGATGATATCAAGTCCATAGTTGGAAGCCACAGGATACGACTCGCAAGGGACCGGAAAGAATGGCGTAATAGAGAGGAGGCCTATACACAGCAGTGGGTAGAAATGGGCTGAAATGATGAATAGAGTCACGAAATAAACTGCGCGGGGTACTGATAGAACTTTCCGATCAGAACAAATTCACAAAATTTCGTTTCCCAAATTGGTTCTATCTACTCAACCATTGCCTAACGTAATACCCGCAGGGCTACCGAGATCGATAATAAGGTCCCCATTTGCGTCGCGATGGTTCAAAATGAAATCATCAGTTCTACCGCGGAATTTTGTTTACTCAAGCCCAACTTCGTGTTGCATACAAGTAGCAGGTCCACGAAAAATTTCTATCGAGAATTTGCTTTAGTCGGGCCACAAAGATGAACGAAGACATCATGATCGTTAGTCAATAGCTCTTCAAGAGTGAAACCTCCAACCCACAAGGGTGCAGTGGTCCTCGACCTCATCCTTTACTTTTTTAATGAATAAAACGTGCGCCTAGTGGTAAACGAACTTATACCCATAGCAGTTTCAGTGCCACTCAGAGCTTTATATCACAAACATCTGAACTGCCATTGCACATTGCACCTCGAGTTATAAAGGTGACAAGTCCCTGTGCATGTTGTTTTACCAGAACCCGTATCCCACCCGTAACGCAACAATGCTCACATTGCTACTTGGCGTCAGAAATAGGTCGCAGTATTATCTGGACGAATTCTTTCACAAGCACCTCTGCTGCTACTAAAATACTTTAAGGATTTGTACGTACCAATGGTGTTTATTACTTGTGTTAATGCAGTACAATGGAAACTCCAAAACGACCATTACCAACACACCAAGGGCAGATAAGAAAAGAAATGTAAAAATTCAAGTCCTGATAATTTTTAAAACCCAACTTTGTCCAAGGTCACGTTTTCCGTTCACGTTCCCTTAAGTCACGCCTCGCGAGGAAAGTCATAGAGAAAATTAAATTTAATGTTTTTATCATATTTTATTTTAAAAACCTTGAAAAGTGGAATACCCGGAGACCATTTTAATTCTGCTTCTGGAATAGAAATTGTTGTGAAAGTGGGAACATAAATCTGTTTCCACCCGTTACCCGCGCGGAAGCGACGCTTTAGCAATTTTTTAAAGAAAAATTGAAAACTATTACAAAGAAAAGCGATTCTGAAGAAAATTTTAATAACTTCTTAACGTTGTTTTAAAAAAGTAAATTCATCACGCTGCCAAGTTTTTGGTATAATAAAATGATTTATTACAAATTAAAGGATACGTCTTAAAGTGTTGGTGGCTTTGAAAAGTGTTTTTGACATTTTTAAGAAAGCAAAATTAACGAACTAAAGCCCTACTCAAACGTTTACATAACATGATTAATCAATTAGATTTAAAAATGGTACCCGAAATCAACTAACATGAAATAAATATATAAAATATTGATGCTAACTAAAAAAATCGTAACTGGGATATTGAGTTCTTAGGTTTTCGCGATTGTTACATTATAGGAAATGAAACTATTGTTTTTATAAACAAACCAACGTTTTGAACCCTGCTCCTAACAGTCAACCGTGTCCTGTAAAGGGCCTGTTGCCGCCGCAAACCGGCGCGAGCTGAAGTTAGTCGATGACGGCGGGGCGGGGCTGCGGGGGGCGCGTGCGCCCCACTAATGGGAGAGATCCAATTGCGAGCTTTACTCGAACAAACGTTATTTTTTACTTTATAAATTATAAATCAGCAACCACGAACGTCTATAAAAGGTGAAGAACAAAAGAAAAAGCTAGACAAGAACTATAAATTTAGATGTGGGTAGTGTTAAAAAATTACAACAAAGAAAAAACGAAGAACCGCAACCTCATTGTTCACGTAACACTGCCTATTCGGAAACAAAAAAGTCCTCTTCATCAAAGTCGTCTTCATCTTCTGTAGTAGCACGGCGGAAGCAGCTGAAGCAAGAGCTCGCATTCAAATGGACTTGATAGACAAGAGGCTACAAGCGGATCTTGCCGAACTAGAAGATTACAGTCCACCTACAGAACTGGATCAAGAATCCATCAAAAGTGATATTGCAAGGTGGGTCGAGCGCAGCCAACAGGAATTGCAGTCAAGTCAAGAACTGCCCCCGAGACTGTAAACAAACAGGGCCCGCTGTGTCCACCGGCAGCAGTAGCAGCCGGTGCCGAGGTGCCAGTCCAGCAGTTAGCCAGCGCACTGAAGGAATTAGCTACCGCCTCTGCATACAACAATAGTCAAAACGCGGCGTTGCCGAGCCACATCAGCACACCGAGGGAACTGCCTTTATTCTTCGGTGAGCCAATGGAATGGCTACAATTTAAACAGGCTTTTGAAGAATCAACAAGGACATGTAGTTTGAGTGATAACGAAAATATGTGCCGATTAAGAAAGTGTCTCCGTGGACCCGCCAGAGATTCCGTCAACGCTCTTCTCATGAGTGGAACGTCACCACAAGCTCTGATGTCAACACTAGAATTACAATATGGCAACCCGGAATTAATAATTTCTGGAATGCTAACGGAAATAAAACAACTACACGCTCTGCCACCGGATTACCACAAAGAAATTGTGCCGTTTGCTGTTAAAATAAAAAACTACGTCACAGCTGTTCGTGCCCTGGGTCGTGAAGAACACCTACAAGAAGTTAATATTTTCGCCATCATGTTGTCTAAGTCACCCACTGTGTTGCTATCCAATTAGACAAATTACAGTTACGTACTAATAAAATACGCCACTAAACCTAAACTGGAAATTCTCGCTGAATTTCTTCAGGAAGAAGCTGTAAAAGTGTCAACCTGCAGTACATCTCTTATCCAAGTGCGACCAGACTATAAACGTAGGAACTATGAGAACAGTGACTATAAAACACAAACTGTATTATTGCAAAGTGGACAGAATAACGATAAATGTCGCTATTGTTACGTAGGAAAGCATAATTTAACACAGTGCAAAAAGTTTAAAAAATCACCACGTAAGGACCGTTGGCAACACGTCAAGCATTTCGGTTTATGCTACAAGTGTTTGATATCGCATCTTGATCAGGAATAGACCACGATGTTCTCAAGCGAGAGTCCTTGAATCATGGTACAAAATGGATATTCATCCCACCTGTTAATCCCAGCTGGGCTGGAGTGTGGAAGAGGCTTATCAGAACTGTAAAGAAATGTTTAAGGGTGGTGGTGAAAGAACGTGCACCACGAGATGTAACGCTGTGTTCATTATTGACCGAGGTCGAAAGTATAGTGAATAGTCAGCCGCTGACACACGTCTCTGTAGAGCCAGGCAGTACAGAAGCTCTAACGCCGAATCACGTTCTATTGGGCTCTTCTTCTGCCTTACCCCACCTCGGTGCCTACACCGATACCGACATTTACTTAAAAAAGCAGTGGAGAATTGCCCAGCGACTAGCTGAATTATACTGGAAAAGATGGGTGAAAGATACTCCCCGACCTGTTGCCACGCCGAAAATCTACTCAAGAGGAGAGGTCCTTGGAAGTGGGGGACCTCGTTTTAATTGTGGAACCGGACGGACCTCGACGCATCTGGCCAAGAGGTTTGGTAGAACAGGTGTTGCCAGGCAAAGACGTCGTCAAAATAAAAACCAAGAATGGTGTGCTCATGTGGTCGTTTGCACGCATCGCTCGAATACCCATTGATGGTGAGTGCTACTGAGTAGCACTGGGGTGGAGGATGTTGCCGACGCAAACCGGCGCGAGCCAAAGTTAGCCGACGACGGCGGGGTGTGGCCGCGGAGGGCGAGTGCGGCCCACTAGTGGGAGAGATCCAATTGCGAGCTTCACTCGAATAAACGATATTTTTTACTTTATAAATTCTTTCACAAATTTGTATAGTTTTTTAAAGTGCCAATTACTCTGATTAAAGTTCATAGTGCATAATTTGCCCATCTTTTATTGGGCTAAAACCCACAAAAGCTACAGGGCCCAAACCGTAAAAAAAATAGTTTCATTCCCTATTTAACTGGTGGTCTATTCCTCCTGCCTACTTCACAGAAAATGTATTACAATAACCTTTTTTTTAATTTTAATGTACGTACTTTACAATATCAACTCACGAATATTATTGGAAACTAGTATTCCAGCTTTGGGTGCAGGTTGTTTGCTAAGTTTCATGAATTTTTAAATTTGTAGAATGTCACGATGTTTGACCACAGTGAAATTCAATTATTTTTTATGAAATTACTTCACTAGTTTGTTATAATTATTAATACAAAGATCGAACACTAAAAAAAATTTCCTACCATATCCTACGATACTACACGGTAAGTTAAAGGCAATGGTTCGAATATATTAATAATTATCAGGTGGATTATCTGACTCTTTGTTCAAGGTTTCGGATGTGTTCTTCCTGAGTATTAATAGTCTGTTTAATTTTTTTATTAATATCAGGACAGTAAAATATTTTTTCTTTTCCCTTACCCTTACCCTTCAAAACTGAAACACAGTTATATGGCATTACTGCTTAGCGACAGAAATAGATACGGTGGCAGTATTTCCCTGGACGAACTCTTTCACAAAAGGCTCTACTGATACTGAAGGATATCTGCTGACTGTATTCGAATGGTCGGAATTGGCACAAGACTAACAGAAATGGCGTATGGTATTGGAGACCAAAGGCCAGGTCGCTGGGCCAGCGAAGTAAGTAAGTAAGTGGAGTAATTTCACATAAAATAATTGAGTATCATGGTAGAAAAATATGGCAATATTCATTCGCGATATAAATTTAATATTGCAATCCACCTAATGAAAAAAAAGTCCGAATCATGTAGACGTTTGCGGTACTGAGGAACTAACTTGAATTACGCAAATGTTTTGCCGGCCGCAGGACATAAGATTTTATAAAGAGCTGGCTCTCTCTACCTTTCAATACGGAAAAAATAGGGTGAGACGTGGTATTTAAATAGACAGATTACACATAGAGCCACAGGTAAATGGTTCTTTAACATAACGAAGAAATTTGACCTTCATTCTTGTTTACGTATACTGTTACGGGTGACTCTGCACGAGATACGTCAGTCGTAAGCTGGAAAGGTGAATTGATTAGGGACAGCGACCTCAGACCGGAATTATAATTTCAGGTGAAGTGACGTGGGGACATCAAGGATTTTAGGTTTGTTTCTCTGAACACGTGAACCTATGTGTTTTTATTGTTGCTATCGTAAAATTAATTTAAATATTTTAGGATTCGTATTTCAAACTCATAAATCTAAAAACCTTTTTTTTTATTTGAAATTATTTTCAACTGTACCTTACCACACAGGCTTAAACTCGACTAAATTAAAAGAAGCATCATGCATCTTTTAATTTGGTCGAGTGTTATCTATTTGACCGTAATTATTGTTTCGTTCGGACGAATGTCGCCCGACATTCAGCAGGACGGGAATAGACCCCCTGAGCCGCATATTGTTGACGTTTCGAACCAAATCACCTTTCACTCTCTCTCTACCATTGATTGATAATTTAAAATTTACCCGGCCGACTAAAAAGATACTTTCGGTGGCCTAATGGTGTGTATAATATTATATCACATACTATAATTTTAATTTTATAATATAATCGAGTTATTATGTTTTCGCGATTGTTACACATAGGAAATTAAACTATTTTTCACGGATTTAAATCGCGTATATTTGTTTTTTCAAACAAACCAACGTTTCGGGAACTTTACAGGTCACATGGTCACGGTTGACTGAGATGGTAAAGTCATCAACCAGTTATGTCTAATATTTAATGCAAACCACCTTATTTTTCACTATAGTTACAAAAGTTATTAATAATAATCGAATATCTCATTTTTTAATTTTAAAAATAAGGTATGTAACAAACCTACTTTGTGTAATAGACGGCCTTAAGCCAGATTGTTGACTTTTAGTTCTCTAAGAATCCGCTAGATGGCATTGACCCATTTAGCGTTATTTCTGAATCGCGGTGTTGAGATTTTCCCTCGAATGGTGACTACTCGACCACAATTTTGTTAGAGGTGAAGAGAAATCGAAGAATACAGAGAGCTCGGTAAGGCAACCAGGAGTTGAGTCCCTTCTTGGGAACTGCTACCCGGATCTCCTGATATCTCGTACGCTCATATAGGGTGGAAGATTATTGCCTATCATATAGGGTGAAAAACCTCATCTCGCGGAACGGTTTCCAGGAGTCGAGTCACTTCTGGGAACAACTGCCCGTACCTTACGCATATAGGGTGAAATTGTATTGGCGACATACAAGGTGAAAATAAAAATCTTCTGAACCATTTGGAGTTTCAATTGGCTTGTTTTGGTAACCTCATCCAACGGAAGGAAGAACCTCCCTCCTTTACAGATATTATATTTGATTTGATATTTATTTTTAAATTGTAATATAATTTTACTTAATATAAACTTTTTCCATATAACAATTAATTTAATAAAACGAACGTTTTATATAAATTTATGTTCTATAATTTTGTTTATGGTAACAATAAATTACACCTCATTTTAAACAACAATTATAAGTTATAAACCTCAGTTTACTAAATAGATTATTAAACTGAAATAAATTTGATATAAAATATATTCGGCAACACAAACAAATTCGGTTCTGGTTTTTCATATACTAACCTAACCTAACATACTTAAGAAGGGGCGCACATTTCAGATACAGGTGAACACCTCTTAAAAATTATCTGAATTGACATTATATAAAATAATTGTTATATAAAAAGAGCTTAATATAAATCGTTTTTATATTAATACAAACGAGAAGTTAAGTTATAGGAATTGCGTTTTAGTCCCAGTAAAAATTATATGAAACGAGCGTTATATCTTTTAAAATCAGTTTATTTGATTTTCACACAAGTGAGGCGCACCCGGCGTAATAGTTTACACTGTGAACTTGTGAACTAAGTGACCTGAAGGTATTTACACTGTGAACGCTGGATGAAGAGGCCCCGGGCTCGGCTACCGGTAAGACCAATTCGGGACATTAACTTTTCATATTCGTCCTGGTCTGGGTGTTCTGAGTAATCCCCTGAAGCAAATTTTGTTCCTCTGAAATTAGAGTAAGGCTGAGATTTGTAAAACGAAATTTGACTTACACTGAACAAAGACGGAGAGCTGAGGAAGGATTTCGAATTTAAATGAAAAAAGAAATAAAATAAAAAAAGAAATAAAATAAAATGTTGAGTGATTTCTTGCATAAGCTTAGACAAAGTTGGTTTTGTATTGTTTAGTTTAAGTCAAACATTGACTTACAAATAAATGGACGACGGGTCTAATACAAAAACCACGAAAAAAATGTCCCAAGTCAACCTATTTAAACGTAGTGACATGTAAAGGAATATGAAAAAGCTAAAACGTTAGATTTAAATTGTAATGTCATCGCAGTACTGTCTAATTTTGCTTGCTTCGCTGTCAGTCGAACAAACGAAGACTAAAGCGTGAATGACGCTCTGTATACGATTTTAACGCCCTATAAGTTCGGACACTTTTTAGCGCGGACCCGACGTCCATATAATTGTAAGTCAATGAAGTCAAAGTTCGTTTTATAAATCTTAGCCTAAATCTAACTAGATTCCGGAAAGTTTTATTATTAATTCAGATGTCACAGAGTAATAAAACTAAATAACATAGCTTAATTAATTATAATGATACGTATTTTATGACAACGTCACGTCACACCGAAATACATTTTGATTAGAATAATGAAATATTTCATTCTAAAACGAGGGCCAAAGTAATTTAATTAACTTCATTATTTCAATTCTATTGCCACTTGTTTCGACTTGGTATTTGATCAAAGAGATTAATATCAATTATTGACGTTGTCGGGGAATGTTTGTGTCGATAAAGTTTATTATTGTTTGATCTATTACGAAGCATATTAATTTAACGAATTGCAATTAGTAACAGTCGGAATTGACAAGAAAGCGTATAAATAGATTATTTTTGAAAGAGGCGATTGATAAATCCTTAAAAACACTATAAATTTCCTAACTGCATATTTTTTTTATGATACTGAGTGACGGGAAGAACAAGTCGTACGCCTGGTGGTAGACTACATGCTTTTCCACAACAGACTGCGGTGCCACTCAAAGCTTCTCAAAGATCTGAGGGGCAGCTCTACTGCGCCCTTCACCCTGAGACAAGATCCCAAGTCCCATGTGCATGTTATTTCACCAGCACTATTACCAGGCAGAAATAGGTAAGGTAGCAGTATTTCTCTGGACCAACTCTTTCAGAAGGAGTTCTATTGCTACAAAATACACTACACTCTGGAATGCATTACTAATTTGTGTTTCCTATAAACGGCATTTAGGCATTTTTTAGACGAACGCGTCCAATTGTGAGTTAAATTGTGGCCAACCTTGTTAATTTAAAATTCTTGCCTTCTATGTAGCTAAATAAAGTCGCATATACATGGATATATTTATAACAACGTTAAAAAATGTTGAATTATGATAACCACTGGCCACCTATACAAGAACGAATTAATTTGAAAAAAGAATAACTTAAACCGTCTTTTGATTTCGATTAAACGCTCGGGTAATGTTAGGTGGCCAGTGATATTTATGAACGATGCTATCATAATTGAACTTTTTAGCATTTTTTTAAATATGTTAACGAGTATACATTTTTATAGTTTATCACGTCCCTTCCAGCAAAAATAATGGTTTTAGAAATTCGTTATAATTTCATGCACTTTACATTAGATTGCCGTTTGCTCATCTGCAAATTAACCAACTCCTCAACTGCTTAGTTATTAACTATTTGTTAGCCAGGTGTTAGCTCACTGATGTTGCCTTTATTGATTTTTGGAGTACACTGTTTTATATCGGGTTTTTTTTAGTTTAACTCAATTTTTTCTGAAATCGTTTTGTAGCGAACCACAGTAACTACATATACCGACGCCGGAAAGCGATCTTGACGTATCTCGAAAAATAGGACTTTACACCAGGGCCGAAAAACTATTTAAAAAAATTATTTCTCTTTAATTTCAATTATTATATTTATTATTTTGATTATATAATCATACTTTAAAATTGACTTTCTAGTAATTCAAATTAAAGAGAAATAATTTTTTAAATAGTTTTTCGGCTCTGGTGTAAAGTCCTATTTTTCGAGATACGACTAGATCGCTTTCCGGCGTCGATATAGGCTCTTTGTACTTGTTGTGTTTATATCTTTTTAAATCTTTCAATTCTGATTGTAAGTTATTTTAATTAATTTAATTTCAAAATGGTTTTACAAAAAAAGCGACTATTCTCTAGCGCTAGGCAAAAACTTAGTGGTTTAACCACCTAGCGATGAGATAACAAGCTCGACACCTAAATTTACTTATAAGTCTGTTAACTCACCGCAAAGTGTATTAGCATAAATTGAAACTGTATTTATTTTAAGTTCCTTTTGTGACACCATTTTGCGTTGCAGCTGCTTTAGCACAGTGAAACTTATTCACTGAAGTGTGGTCATGCTCACTTATCGTTAGCATCCAATTCATCACAGTCCACTACTACAAATCGCATTCTTGGTAATAAGGCCATATTTGCAAATATGGTGTATATATTTATATGGTATATATAGTAATATATATTTATTTCTCTCTCGTGAGTTTGGGTCTAATTTGTGGTTGTCAATGTGTGTGTACATGGCATCCGTGATACAGTGTTTCCCTAGTGCGGGGCTATGAGTGTGCGTGCGCGTTATTGTTATTGTAATCTTTTTTTGTCAAGGGCTAGCCAGAACAATTGGACATAGTTATGCGAACTAGAACCAACCCAAAAAAAATGTGAAGAAATAAATAGGTAAGTTATTTGAGACAAACAACGTGAGTTATGTGTAGCATTGAGAATTATATAGGGAAATTATTATATTATATAGCAATAAACAGAAAAAAATATGTATCTTTTTATTTAGTTAACGAGAACCGTGTTCTACTTTTCGTAATGAAAACGCTAAAGATCTACAGTACTTCAGTACATGTGACATGGATCCATTTAGCATATTTAAAAAAGTTCATTATATGAAATTGAGCAGCATGGTTCTTTTTAGCTATTAAAAAGTTACTTGTTTAGGGTTGGTACCCTGAAGGACTTTAATTTTCTCCGTTTTGGCTTGGTATATTGCCAAGATCTTTTGTGAGCGAGTAAAAGACACGTCTGGCGTTCTACCTAACTACATAGCTCAATTTCACTCGAGGTGTGGGTTGGTTTCTTGTTTGCATAACTATGTCCAATTGTTGCAAAGTTTTGGTGCTGGTCCACCTCCTGATGGTAACATCATGATGGTTTCATTCGTAAGTAGCCATGCATTTTCCTTCGTCCAAACATTCGCTTCCCAGCTACTTTGCCCGTCATTACGGTGTGTAATAGATGGTATCAGTCACGTCGCAGTACGTGACCCAAATAGGCAACCTTCGGCTGCTTGACAGTGTGTACCAGCTCCTCCTTTTTCGCCATACATTTAAGGACCTCGAATTTCACATACATAAATATAGAATTTGTTTGGTGTAAGGGAGTGACCAAACTTATTAACGCGGAATCGTCTTGATGCGATCGTTTTTAACTTTTCGTTTTTTACGTTTTTTAACACACTTGTCGCATTAAGCCGATTCTCGCGCCGTCGTGTCATTTGTTTCTAAACCAGGATCGGTTGTCGTCGCCATGTGTACGGACGTGATCGGAAATTCGCAGGAAGCAGATTCGTTGCCGACCTATGTCGAGTCGCGTTCGTACGAACCGATGGTAAACGCACAATGTCTTTTTCGCTCTTACATTCATGGGCAAAGCTTTTTCTCACTGACTAATGTGACTCTGCGTTAATAAGTCTAGCGACTGCTTGATTCGTGTTGTTTTTATGATTTTCATGTGTTTGTCACAGCACTTTGATGTGGCTTTATTATAACGAGGGTACGAAATATTTTTATAAGTAGTGGTATTGCGTTAGGTGTATTGTACATTAAGATATTGTATATCTATGTGATATTTACGAGAAGACTAACTACGTACGATCAGCAAATAAGCCTTGCTAGTTCTATAAAACAGTTTCGTTTTTCTAGCGGAGATTAAAAATAACAATAATGACGCACATACTTATAGTCTCACACTAGGGAAATCCTTTATTGCGTGTGTAATGGACACACACATAGACAACAAATATTTCTCCCCACCCGAAAATCGAACCCAATCGTTCAGTCACAAAAGCAGTTGAAAAGAGCTTTTGTTTATAATAAAAATATGATCTAGTCCTTAAATGCCATTGGTTTCCAGAATAAACAAGCCGTGGTTCTTCATGGCGTGGTTAACTTCTGGATCGCAGTTGCTTAGATCAAAAAAGAACACTTAAGGGGTAAACCCATCAAGTTTGCTGGTAGCATTGTAGTTCTATTCAGAAATTTAGCCGAGATTGAAAATGGAAGGCAATAGTTAATAGCCTCTGACTTTACAGCAATCTTTGCAAACGCAATGACTTCGCTATGACTTTACCTTGCAGTCTTGCGAAGTGATTAACTAAGTAAGAACTGAAAGGTAAATCAACTGTCATTTTTAATTTGGATCTGAAAAATTTAAGTGCTACAAGATTTAGTCAGAGGTTGATTGGCGATCACTGCGTCACTGCGTCATAGAACCATCCAATTTCGACCTCGATGGCCCAACGGTTTGCACTAAAGGCGCTGGATGAGGAGGTCTCGGGTTCGATTCCCGGTAGGACCAATAGGGAGATGAACTTTTCCAAATTGGTTTTGTTCTGAGTGTTCTGGGAAATACTCCACAGTAAATTAGTGTGGCTAACTGGCAGATTATCATTATAATTATTCGTATAGAACCTACCTAAGAATATTTTCCTAAAATTAGTCTCACTACATTTTTAAATTTAAATGATAACGTTGAAATATTTTAATAACTTCGAGGTAAAAGGTCAAAGTATTTGAAACATGAAATTTCTCGTTAGCGAGAGTTAAACCCAACCGCGCCTTATTTTCATTAAACTATTAGAGAAATTTACAGACTAAAAGTAAAAAGTTAGCGAATTTTCAAGAAAATTAAGTTTTTTTTTACAAAATTTAATTTTCGTAAGTTGACAGAAAGAATTTCGCCCGTACCCGAGATAAAGAGCATGTAACACAAAAGTGAATGGAATAAGTGAGGTAGAGTATGTCACCCTGATAACCAAATATACCCACAACGACTTAATGATATAATAGATAACACCGCCTTAAGCTGCTTAGGTTGGCATGACCATATTAAGATTACAGATTCCAGAAAAATAAGATTATTTTTTTATGTAAAGAAAGATGCAAACGAGCAGTCGAGCCACTTGATGGGAGGTGGTCATGGTCAAGGTGGTGGTGGTCGCCCATGGACGTTTGAAACATCAAATTAGCTGCCTTTGCCTTGCCAGTATTTGAGAGCCCTGTTAACACGCTTGTCATAGCGCAAAGGAGGAAGATCATTTCCACATCTTGCAAGTTCGAGGAAGGAACGGACGAGGTGCCCCGGTGGTCTTAAAATGCCAGGTATCTAAGATGTGGGGATGGATTCTACTCCTTTGGCGGGAGGTGCGATGGTGGAAACGAGACGGTGGCATCAGTTCAAAAGTTTCCCTGAACACTCCCTATTATAAAGACGGTAGAACACACTCTCCGTAGAATAAGGGGCTCCATACGGCTTGCGAGTTAGCGAGATGATGATGCCATTGCAAGTAGATATTAGAAGCAGTACCAGTAGAGCGCCTTGTTAAAAAGTTCGCTCAGGGAACCTTCCCTATTTCTGCCGCCAAACAATAATGTGAGCATTACTTCGTGCCACTTTTGAAAGGCACGGGTGCTGGTACAATTGTCTCAGGGTGACAGGCGCAGCGGCAGTGCCCCTCAGATCTTTGCGATTCAAATATCTAAGCGGCACTACAACTGTTATGGGCAAGCGTATCGCTTACAATAAAGCGTACGACTTGTTTGTAAAGTCACTAGTATGATAAAAAAGGTATATTAGTAAGTTAGAAATTCGGCTACTCAATTAAAGTAGAGTATTATCTTTAACGCACACCCTGGTGCTAGGTTTGGGACGGAGCTCCAGTCCTTCTGTACTGATCACGCTCTGTTGTGCGCTGATACTGAATTGCTAGCTGATGACACGTTCACATTTGTAAGCGACGCCCACGGCACCAGGAGGTGGCTGGATCATTGCATAACGACACAGGCAGCGCGGGACACAATCACATCCATACGCGTTGACTACGGTGTATATTGGTCGGACCATTTACCATTATGTGTGACGTGTGATATGAGTGCAGTGATCAATAAAGTTTTAGTTGATAGTGACGCAGATCCTCTATGTGGGGTAAGATGGGGTCTACGAGATTCAGACCAGACAAATACATATGGTATGCTCTGTGATAGTAGGTTAAAATATATAAATTATTCTAGTCAATGTAGTAATTGTAAGCAATTCTCCTGTGATGAGCATTTATATTTAATTGATAAGTTTTATGACAGTATAGTTATGACGTTACAAACTTCTGCTAAATTAAGTGTTAGATCCTCTCGCAATGCACGGAAATCGGTAAAAAAAGTGTTAGGCTGGAACTGCCACGTTGGGGAAAGTCATGAAAAGGCTAAGCAGTACTATAATTGTTGGAGTGTCTGTGGTAAGCCATGCGCTGGTGAAATATATAACAATATGTGTAACAGTCGTAAAGCGTTTAAGAACAAACTGAGGTGGTGCCAGAATAATGAGGAGAGCATACGTATGGACATCCTTGCCACACATAGGGCTGACAAAAATTTTGTTAAATTTTGGAAGGATACAAAAAAACTAAATCCTAAAACCAGTGTTCCCGCTAGTGTGGAAGGACTTCATGACGCGAAGGATATTGCCGAGCTCTTTTCACAACACTTCCGAGTAAAGCCTCTACCAGCTTGCACTACTACTCTGCGTGGGGTGTCTCCTTCGCCCGCAGAGCTAGCCAGTGTTACTCATTGCAAAGAGTTCACGCCTGAACATGTCATTAACATTGTCAGACAAATAAAACGAGGCAAGTCCCCCGGTTTTGACGGACTGAGCCTCGAGCACGTATTATACGCGGGCGATGAGATTTTTCGTGTCTTGGCGGAATTTTTTAACCTGTGCGTGAATCACGAGTATTTACCCAGTAATTTAATAAAAACAGTGGTAATTCCTGTACCAAAAAATAGAACCGGTGACCTTTCGAGCCTCAAAAACTACCGTCCGATTTCATTAGGTACAATTATAGGTAAAATTCTTGAAAGATTAATCCATCCGGAACTGAACCGTAATATAAAGTTGGATGATGCTCAGTTTGGTTTTCGTCCCGGTCTCTCAACGGATTCAGCGATTTTCAGCCTCAAAAGTGTGGTGAATCACTATGTCAGTAGAGATACATCAGTATACGCCTGTTTTTTAGACCTCAGTCGAGCTTTTGACCTAGTTAACTTGAGGTTACTATGGGAGAAACTCTATGCTGCTAACGTGGATACGAGGGTCGTTGGTCTGTTGAGATTCTGGTATGGAAATCAAACTAATTACGTAAGATGGGGCGACACAACATCTAACGTTTTTAGGTTAGAATGTGGCGTACGCCAAGGTGGGCTAACCTCGCCGGACCTCTTCAGCCTTTATGTGAATGACCTGATTGTGGAGCTGAGGAGCACTCGAGTGGGCTGCCATATTGGCACGACTTGTCTAAATAACTTGAGTTGTGCCGATGATATGGTGCTCCTCAGCCCTTCGATCAATGGTTTGCGAAAACTACTGGCACTGTGTGAGCAGTATGCTCACAACCACGGCTTAAAATATAACGTCTTGAAGACGCAACTGATGGTCTTTAAGGCCGGAGGGGGTCCGGCGAACGTTCCGCCCGTGTTTCTAGAGGATGCGCAAGTGGAGAGGGTGGTTAGTCTCAAATACCTTGGGCATGTGCTAACAGAGAGTCTAGCTGATGACGACGATATTGAACGTAGGGCTCTGGCTGTACGGTGCAATATGCTCGCGCGCAGATTCGCGCGATGTAGTAGTGATGTCAGGGTGACATTGTTTAGAGCATATTGTTTATGTTTTTATACATGTCAACTCTGGAGAAGGTTCACAAAAAGATCTATGAGTACTATTAGAGTGCAGTATAATGATGCATATCGCATACTAATGAAACTGCCGAGAAGTTGCAGCGCATCGAGCATGTTTGCCGAGGCCAGAGTTCCTGACTTTTTTGCCATAATAAGGTCTCGCATCGCCTGTTTTTGGAGCCGCCTCCGTGCGTCCGACAACGGGATTCTCCGTACTCTCTGTGAGCACATGCACAATTCCTTTTTTAAATATTAGATTTCCGTGCATCGCGACGGGAATAAAAAATGACAGTGTTATCTTTCAATTTGTAATATTATTGTAGCTTCTTTATTTATTTATATTTATGATGACTTGTATTAACTTTATTTCAGAAATATTTGTAAATTGTAACATGGGTATTTAGCTGTCAATAAAGAATTATTATTATATTATTATTATTATTATATTTGTATGTATGTATATTATCATGTTATATTGTATTTATGATTAGTCCGTAAGGTATTTATTTAATATTTTTGTTATTGTTTTATTATATTATTGTTATATTATATGTATGTTAGTCTGTAAGGTATGTATCTATGGGTCCTAGTTGCCTGAAATAAATAAATAAATATTTCATATACCTACAGAGTGTAATCGTTAAGTGTGCCCAAGCGATTATTTCAGAATTATAAGGTATATCAAAAAGTTTTAACTGCTATCAAAAGTACGTTACCTAATGAGTTAAACTACGTCAATTTAAAAATAAAACTATAACTATCCAAAATTCTAACGTTAAAAGCTGTCATACATTTTATGTGACATTCGTAGAGAGGCTTTAGTTGACCTACTTTAAGAGGTAACAATAGGAGTAAGTTTAAAGATAACAAACTGCTATAAATAAAATAATAAAACTATCTTTTAATTTAATAAAATTATATAAATATAAAATAATTGAATAAATTGGCCCACCTCATATCGTGCCCTGCGTGCCCTAACACCTGCACGTTTGAGGATTTAATGGCGGCCACTGTTCACGCGGTCGGCGTGGCGGTGGGAGTTCTGGGCCACTATAGTATAATGTATGTTATCGATACGTTAAAAAGAACATTGAATAAAAACAAAGTTATGTTTATGTATTTAAAGCAATTATTCGAAACTAAAGTCTCTCTACGAATGTTTGAATAGATGTATGAGATCGTTTAACATTAAAATTTTGGATATTTGTAGTTTTATTTAAAAACATACTACTGATGTCATTTTTTCGAGTCATTAGTGTTACGTAGACATTTATCTCTACTCTTTTTTGTATAAAATGTTATAAGGAATAGTATAGACAATTTTTACCTCGTGGAAATGATCCTACCACTACTGTACCAGGCGGCGTGATGTGCCCTGTTTGCAACTGTGCCTTGACGCACTGTTGCTAACAGTACCGACAGTCGCCGCTTCCCGTGTGACTACGCTCTTCAATTCGGTACTCGCAGCATCTTCGCATTGTGATCGGTTTGTGACTGGGATAGCGAGACTGATGACTGAATGGAACAGAGTGCTAGAGAGAAAACAGGATGGATTTTAGTTATATTAATAATTCAACTTTGGAATAAATAGTAACGATATGTTTTGTTTTAAATTTTTATTTTTAATTCTGGTTGATTTTGTTTTTATTTTGTTGTTGTGTTTCTTAATTGCTGTAACGCCACAGTAAATACCGTTATATTCTCTTTTGTTTGTTATTGAATAAATAAATAAATAAATAAATTTTACTCAATAGGTATCATTTTCGATAATATCAGTTTAAATGTTTTTGATATCTCTTATATTTACGGAATAATCACCTATGCATACTTAACGATTGCACCCTGTATTTGTGGTGTACTATAGACGCGCAAGTTTTATCTATATTATATAAAACGTGGAAAGTGGTAATTAAGTTAGGACACTCAGGAGCACATAAATTTTGACTCGTTGAATTTGAGCTGGTTCTCATAGTAAGCGGCAAGACTTAGAAATCAGAATCTATAGGTATATAATATAATCCTGAGTTTGCAAAGTCATTATCTGCCAGTTACAGTGAAATTCGTGCAAAATGAGGTTATTTACATATGCAATATTGCTCTCACTCTTTTGATTTGAAAGGTTGCTGAAGATTTGATTCAAGTGTAATAACATACATCTCTATTTCTCTCTCTTTCTGCTGATTCAAAAGAGAGAAAGCCAAATTATTTTGATTACTTTGCCCATAAACACGGGAAAAAATGTTCATGAAAAAAATAAATTATTCGGAAAGATTTAGATGTCAAATACATCAGCATATCAAAACAGATTTTTACTGTAAAATTATTACTACGTAATATTATTTATTTGCTAATAACATTTATATGATAAAAATATGATTACGAAAATATTGCGAATTTTAACCTAAACTTAGTCTCATATTCTTTTTATTTTTTAAAGTGAAAATATCTGTACTCCTACAAGAGCATATCCATATACGGTTTCCATAGTTTTTGAGAAAAAAACCAACAAGAAGAATTAAAATTTTCAATATTGCTTAACAATATCGACTTGCATTTAAGAAGGTAAGTGGCTAAACGAATGAAATATTAAATAATAAACAGGACCTGTAAACAATTCTATCAAGTATTTACCGCATTTAAAATAATAAATGAATTTGAATTTGAAAAGGGGTGAAAACTGCAGGAAGATTCTTGACGTCAAAGTTAACAAACTTTGGGTACATATTTTAGATTCTTGCCGAATAACACAATTTTGTATGAATAAAATTGTATTGTTTTCACTTTCAAAGTCGTAGAATAAAATTTAAACGTTATGAAATGTAGGTCAATAAATTCATAAATAAAATAGACTAAAATCCCTGAATTTTGAAGTCTATTTCTCATACACCCTGTATCAATGCAATAATACGTTTTATTATCTTTTTTTTAAACAAAGTCGAGATCATTTACTTTGTGACTACATAGTTTTGTAACTTTAGCCAATAAGATCTCTCAGGAAAACAAAAGACTGGCTTTTTTATTACTTAGTTCTATACTTTGTATGTATTTCTTGTAACATAAAAAGAAGCTAAGTTAACTGCAATAAACCCTGTACTTCGCTTTGTATTCAAAGTAAGGACGGCACGTTTCCCTAGACACGTACAAAAAGTCGGTCTCAAGTCTTAATTGTAAACCCAATGTGCTGTTGTTGCCGCTATTATACTTTCAACACACACTGAATAAAATAATTGAAAACACATATTACTATTATACATAGTATTATTATAAGACAAAAAATCACAAACAAAAAATTAAATACATATGTAATGTAGTTTACATATATAATTGAGGCTTTTTTTTCAAAATTGCTTCCAAGGCTCCTTCCGCCTTTTGGGTGTAATTTCTTGTGTCTCTGTGAGTGTCCATGACACGCAATTCAGGGTTTGTGTGTGCGTTATTTTTATTTTATTTATATAATTAAATAGTTTTAACTCTTAATTATATTCCAACTCATAATGCTAATTAAGAACTAGTAAATAATTATATAAAAATATATAAAAATGAATTGTGAAATCCACGAAAATAGATTATTAAGTTCTCAACGTATATGCATCTACTTTATGTTTTTGTTTGTAGCATTGCCAAAATATGAGCATAATCCTCTTCACCCCAAACGTATAAAACTTTTGAATCACAGGTTAACCTTGCAACAATTAGTAAAATGGTTCTAATTCTGTTTTATGTATGCGAGCAGCGAAGTGGAGAGGGTTAAACTAAATTATTCACGGTACGATCACAAGCGAGCACTTATGCTAGAGGAGAGTGAATTACTGCTGAGCAAGTGGACACTAGTTGAATTTGACGCTATTCCGACCATCAGACATTCTTTGTTCAGAATGTCCAGGGCATTAAAATATCGAAGGGTGGTAAATATCAATTGTGAATTTTCTAATACCAAGTGACAGGATGACTAAGTCGCGTCTGGTGGTAAATGACACGCTTAATCGTAACAGTGTAGTGCCACTTAAGAGCTTTCATACCAAAAAAGTTTTGATGTTGGCTCCGCACAAATTTGAGAAACAAATATATGCCTGAAGTTCGCGTGACTTGCGACAGGAGATGTTGAATTTTGCGCATTAAACGTACCAAATTCGTTTTAGCGGAATAACTCTAAAACTAAAGGGATTAAAAAACACCCGTAGTGACAGTTGTCGATCATGCATAAATATAATTAATTATCTAATTTTTGTCCTAATTTCTGTCCTGTGGCATTTCGAGGATAAATCGAAAAAATGTGAAAATTAGAGATCATTTCGTGATTTTTATCTATCGAGGAAACTTTATTGTTTTATGTTTCTGATTAATGTCTATGCTTGAATATATCGTGTAGTTACTCATCAATATTTTATTTTTAACTTTAAAGTGGATATACCCCTGTAAAATCAAATCGAAGATTAGGAATTTTTCCTCTGCTCCCTCTTAAAACTTTACCCAATTAATTGTGTTTAAGGCAAGTAACAAAGCCCGATCCTCAATCCTCACGGTATATCTGTGCAGCGCTCCTCTTACCTTGGGCACTGGGTCACCGAAACCCTTCGTTCGAAATGGAGAGGGAACGCAGGGCGTTGGGCGTTCGCCTATAACATATTCATCTCTATTTTCCCATTATTAAGGTACAAATTTGATTATGCAAATATGGAGTCAAGCGACGACTCGCGTCGACGCTTGGTTCCAGCCGAGCGGCTCCGCGCGTCGCGGGCCGCGAGCGTTGTAGTTGAAAAAAACAGGACGCGACGCGACACTTAGACTCTGCGCCAGTGTAAGTTGAGCCGTAGGTTCGCGCGTTGTGGTGAGGAAGTTCACACTACTCTCTTCAGGGCGTTTTGTCAAACTTTTTACACGTGCAGCCTGTAGACAAATCACACTGAAAAGACGGTCAAAGCCCTGCGTGTCCAATACAACAAATCAAAATTTAAAAAAAATCAAAATTATTTACGTTCCTTCCACCGTAATAAAACATATCACACATATCACAGGGTAATTAAAGTAAAGAACATCGTACAGTGAAATTGCGAGGCGGAAGACTGGTGCCTAAACAAGGTTGGACCCTAGTATGACAAGAAAAGTATTTTCAATAGTTAGTGAGTGAATGAGTGAAAAGTATGTGTAATGGGTTAAGGGGTGTACGTGGTTGAAGGGTGGGTGTAAGTGCATGTACATGTGTGTGTGTGTGTGTGTGTGTGTGTGTGTGTGTGTGTGTGTGTGT
>NW_020653945.1:20467708-20515826 GCF_003589595.1 Hyposmocoma kahamanoa
GTGTGTGTGTGTGTGTGTGTGTGTGTGTGTGTGTGTGTGTGTGTGTGCCTGTGCGTGTGTGTGTGTGTTAGAACGGCCCTTTTGGGCCCTTTCTAGTGTCAGAAGTAGTGTTAGAAGCGCCGCCACAGGACAAAATTGAATAGGTCAAGATGGATTGACACAGGGCGTAATAAATAGTCTTGAGCAATTTGAAGTCAGCAATATGCCGGAGATATTTAAAAATGTATATTAATTTTCGAGTTCTTACTTTCAGGAGATTTATATGTTCATCAAATTTAAGATGCTCGTCTATAGTGACACCCAGATATTTTATAGAGGCAGCACGGTTAAGGTGTCAGCAATCAACTTATGTGTATTGGGCAGTGGAAGTGAGATTGTACGGATGCCAAAGGTTATGTACATCGTCTTATCAGTGTTGATTGTAGCAAGTTAGAGTTAAGCCACTGCATCACACGATTGAGACCTGCTTGTGACGATCAGAAGACTTCCTCCCAGTCGCTACCATCAAACAAAAGGCATGTGTCGTCGGCGAAACAGACAACTTTGCGCTGATATAGGTCTAGGCAACATAACTCATTAATGAAGGTCAAGAATAGGGTAGGTGCGACAATACTACCTTGAAGCACCCCGATTTTAATAGGTAGTTCTGTACTAGTAAGTTCGCAGATGCGGATATATTGTGTTCTATTACATAGGTAACTCCTAAAAAGTTTCAGTTGCTTATCCCTGATACCCAAGGCCTCCAGCCTCTTCAGTAGTATGGGGATAGAGACTGCGTCGAAAGCTTTGGCTAAGTCGAGAAATATCTCTATGCATTTTCTACGCGAATCCAGATTCGATTCGACGTAGTCGGTTAGAGCTTGAATTGCATCATTAGTCGATTTGCCCCTACGGAATCTGTATTGCTGTGAGGATAAGAGAGAGTTTGTTTCGAGATAGTCCATAAGTCTGGTATTCATTATACGCTCAAGTACCTTCGACAGAGCCGGTAAAATTGAGATTGGGCGGTAATTAGTAACCAGGTCTCTATCCCCACTCTTAAATATAGGCTGTATAATTATGACTTTTTGAATACGTCAGGGAAGAGACCCTGGGATAGGTTGCAAATATGTGTTATATGTGGAACAAGTACATCTTTAAATGATTTTAGAATGGTAGAAGAAATGCCATCCCAACCCTCGGCACGACTTTTCAGAGAAATCAATATTCTTTCCTTTCCTCCTCATTATCCGTTTCAACCAACACGAGGGATCTACATGCAGAGGCGACGGCTACCAAGGGCGCGGGGGGATTTTTACTTACAATTTTATCAGTAAGCTTAGCCCCAATATTGGCACAGAAGAAGTTGACACCATCGATAGCCTGCTGAGCACTAGGAGCAATTGAGAGTAAGTCAGTAGCACTTGTTATTAGCTGAGTATTATTTATATTGGATTTAATCACTTCCCATATTTTTTTGACATTGAACCCTGCTTTACGTAATTGAGATTTTTCGTAGTCTACTTTCAATCGTCTCAGTAAGTTATTACAAAAATTTCAGTAACGTTGGTACACGGTTTTTAAGGTTTCGTTAGCTGGGACAGTTTTAACTTTCTGATGCATGTTATCATGATTGCGAATACATCGTAGAAGACCTACTGTTATCCATGGTTTAATCGTTCTAGATCGTCGTGGCAAAAGTAGTATTTTTGTGTTTAATATAAGCGCGTTGCCTACCAGTTGTACCAGGTGGTTTGCTACGACGTTGGGATCCATAGATGAACTCAAGCGACTATATCTTAACTTATTATACTATGTTCTAGAGCAATCATGTTTAATTTAACACGCTTAGGGGTCCTGTAACATAATTGTTTGTTGTTCAATATCATAACCGCTCACGCGATAAATGCAGCCGTAGACGCATACCACACCTAGAGGTGCCGGTGATGATTTTATACCGATTTATCGGATATCGAAGTTATAACAGGTAAAAGAACTAATATTCATTGCTATTTCGGTAACTACTCTAGCAAACCATAAAGTTTTTAATGCCTGGGTCTGTCATTTAAAAAAATAAACAACTTCAAAAATACGTCACGACAATCGTGTGTGTTATTGTTTGGGCTGGTGATTTCGGTGTTTATTTATTGAAAACATACCGTAAGTAGCGTTTTTTAAGTTTACTCTGAATATAAATGTTTATAAACTGTACTTTAAAGAGTAATTTCATGGTAAACGTTAGAACCATTCAAACGGAATATTATCATATTTATCCAAGTACACCAAAAATTTCATTAGTGCTTTTTAAGTGCAGGATTTGCGGTGTATTACTGCATTTTATTTGAGATGTTTTTGTTGGTAGTACGGAGGTATTTATTTAGCAATGCAGAATAATAATTTCTATTTATAAAAACTTGTATTTAAACTGAATGCTTTTCTAATGTGCGAAACCAAATAGCCGCCATTTTGCGGTAGGAAGAGCTCATCGCGTGAGCGGATACGTACGCGTCATGGTCAGTAAGAGACGAATGAATAACATAGGTGTACGCTGTTCGTTTTGTTTTGCCTAAACAGTGATTGTCGCCACTTTGTTATTTATTGGATTTAGACTAGACTGTAATACCTATGTACCTGGTTCAAATATTCTCAATGTAGATGTTGAAGGACGACAAAAGATACTTAATTTATAGGTATACATATAAGCGGGTAGAAAGACACTGAACCATGATTAAAACGTTCATAACACTACATTGTGCTATGACGAGGAACCGTAGAGGTGTACCTCGTATGTCGCGTACAAACTCCCAGCACATCTCGCCTATGTACTGGGGCGGGACACCTGAGAGGTGCCCCGAGTGGACTTCCAGCCTCCCCTTTAATCCAACCTCTGCCCAACAGGTTTCAAGCTTCGATAGCTATTAATCGCGGAGCAAGTGTACATGCCAGCTAATACCGACCCGATTGATGCCAACGATAGGCACCCACAGTCATAAGCGTCAATGAGGCTAATCTACTGCGGGTCGAGTCAGCACGTGGCAAATGATAGTCATAGAACATGTTTCGCAACAATATTAAATTCCACAATTAACTTAGTTGTGTGTCTTTCCACCGTGTCTGTGCATGTCGTAAAGTTAAACAGTACATAGAGGGACTTACCAGTTGTTTGTCTCTTAGGGTACATTCTCTTACACAGCCATCTCTTTAGTTTTAACCAAACTGAAGTCCACTCGGTTCCCGCCATTGCCGTTGACGTTACTGCCGTCTCGATAGTGTCAAAATAAAAAGTTATCAAAGGCAAAGCAGTGTTACTACAATACAAAATTGGGTGAAGTTCGTTTACTCACCAAATGATTGATTATCGCGTGATTCGCGACAGTGATCAAGGCATGCGTTGGCTCTAGTCGGGTAGATAAAGGAAGTAAGTAGACCGTGAGACGCTATTATGTTTAAATATGGATCAGCATCGTAGTCTAAACTATTGTTGGCAATATCTATATTGATATCTTCCATTAAGATTATATTTTGGAACGATTTTAGTTCGAACGAGTTTAGTGTGCATAGTAAGGAATCAAGAGAGTGAAGGAAAGTAGTTATGTTATTTTTAAAACAATAGGGGCGATATATAGCGACTATTACAGTGTCGACTCCCAGTTTGCTTCAGAGAATGGAGGCCCCTCTATCGATTATTTTAATGTGCTTTTAATGTATAATACGACACCATCATTTTGATTGTACAGACTCTTAGTAATATAACAAGAATGAGTACTAATAGAAGGTGGGTTATCTACTCGTGATAGCCAGCATTCCGTCACTATAATAATGTCAAACTCTGTACTCAACCTAGACAGTAGAACAGTTAATCCGTCAAAGTTTCTATTTATACTTCGAATATTCTGCGCTAATATTTTAGTGTAATTTAAAAACTGAGAGGTCAATTAACTGTACTGTTCGGTATCACAGGTTAAGGATTCCGAAGACGACACTGCGTTGACTGCGGTCATTATTATTATTATTTCATTATAGCTATTGAATTTTTATATTTAATTATTAAATTAATTAAATCTATAGGATGAGGAATTGTAGGAAAGAAAAAGTAGAAAAGCGGACCCCGGGCTCCGCAGCAACCCTGCTGAGGACGCAACCGGGACAACGCTCAGATGATAGAGAGAGAGAGAGATGAGGAATTGTGTGGTCTAAATAATTTTCCAATGATGTCTGTTTATAATTATATTTAAATGATATTAAAAATAGCCTTAAGTTGTCCTCTGGTAATAAAAGTGGTGACTTGTGTAATGTATAAAATAGACATGTAAATAGATATTAGTAGTTGTGTGCAGTAATAACGGGTTTGTGTCATATTTGTGAGGTGTATTTATGAAGTGTAGTTATTTAAGTGAAATTTTCAGAAAGGATTATGTGATATTTTATTAGTGATGTGTAAGTGCTTTTTTGTAGTGTAAACAGTTAGGGAATGTTGTTAGTACTTTAGTGGAATAATGTCCGGGGAGGGTAATGAAAAACATGAAGGTTAGGGTAAAAACTAATAAAAGGAGCTTATTATAATAAGTAGATAGTCATGACGCGATCGTGCGCAGGTCTTTTTCTTCATCTATGCGCTGAGCTGGGAGTCCCTCCTTCTTCTTGACATAAACTTTCCATAAGATGCCCGCAGCAAATAGTTGTTTGTTTTTTATACATTCACGGGCCAGATACTGGCGCTTAGCTTCATGAGTCAAATACTCGGAGACATGAATTGTGCGGAGAGGACATTCCAGATTGATATGCTGAGTATTTAGCTGGGGGTATTTTTGTTCTCTTTTGGATTTGTTGTGTTGCCTTATTTTATGAAGAAAAGTGTCTTTTCTAATTATGGTTGTGAAATCAACGACGATAGCATCGAATTTCGTTCCGTTGCCGATGCCGAGGAGAAACCACCGACCCAATGCTCTTAACAATTTCCCACAATATTTGTTTTTTTTCCTGTTTTAATATCGGAACATAACGTATTTCTATTGCAGACGCACGAGAGTTTTTTCCATCAATCCAGCTTGCTTTCTAGTAGTTTTATATGTTTTTTATAATTGACAGTTTATGTTCATTTTTGTCAACATTTCGTCATACTGCTGGGACATAAACTCCACTGAATGGTTAATTTCTCGATTTTGTTCAATTACAGTATTCATAAAGTTAGTGAGAGAGTCAAATTTATGCTCCTGTTGGAGTTTGAGCTCGCTCCTAACTTCGACCTAAGTCGACGGGGAAGTCTAGGAAAGGGAGTCGAAAGTGCGTTTTTGTCTTTTTGATATATTATAAGTATCCGATTCATCGTTAATATTTGAAGATCTATTTATTGTAGGATCTGATCCATAATTCACGGCTTGACCGTTGACATGATTAATTAGATGTAGGCCTAAATGTGCCTACGGCAAAAAGCGCTTTCTATTGGGCACTCCTACCTTCCAAAACCCAGACGTGGCAATTCTCATATTATCGCTTGGCAGTAAAAACATATAAGGTGACAGTACTTCCCTGGACGAACTCATTCATAAGGAGCTCTACTACCAAAGTGTATTCCGCATATATTGGGAAAAATTTTAGTTCTTCTTCGATAAAACTACAAATGCAATATTATTAGATATTGGCTGTTTGTTTATTGGGACATTGTTACATTGAAACAAGAAGACTGCAATATGTGCTTTTCCCTAAAGGTAGAATGGCGCATGGCGTAGTAGACAAATATTTGTATTGAGTACGAGTATTTGCTCCGGGAAATGGTTTCAATTCAGTTTTATTCAAAATTCTTGTTTAAGATTGTGTTTTTGTTTAAAGTTAAATGTTTTGCTGGTTATATTCAAATTAAAAATAATAATATGAAGAAAGTGTACACAAATACTTGAATACCATAGGCATCGCAAATACTCTGTTAGAATTCTAAGATTTAATTGTTTAGTTTTATATTAATGATACATAATGGTTACGGTTCCTTTTTAAATTAAGTTCTTATGAAATAAATTTATTATTATCGTTATAAATTTATTCTTATACTTATCTTATTTTAATTTAGAGGAAGGGTTGATTTGATTGTCTATATAAGAGTTGTTAGCCTTTAGAATAGCTCTATTTGTCTATTGTTGTCAAAATATATCATCATACAGCCTTTTCGTCTGCATTTGATTCCTGCACTCCAATAACAATAAGCAAAAACTATATTGTCCAATACAATTGTACAAATAGTACATTAGGTATTTCATTATTAACCTAAATATGTTGCTGATTGTATTTTTTAGTACATTAAAGACCTTCAGACGGTACGGTGATTTACATACTTATGTCAATCTACCTCATCTGAATAGTGTACTTTGGAAAACATACGAATCCCATCAAACATCAAATCATCGTTATTTTAATACAAACATTCTACATACATACATAAATTTGGGTAAGAGCCCCAATAACACATTTAATAGATGCTAAGTCGAAATACATATATTGAAATCTTTATTAGTAAACGTTCCGTTTTTCTCTATTGTATTCAAATTATAATCAAGTAATATTACCGGACAAATTATACTGCAAATCTGTTATAATCATGATGTTTACTAGATTACGGGAGGGTTATGTTTTTCAAATGTATGTATGTATGTACATTTCTTTTTCACGTTGTACAGCCTAAACGGCTGGAATATTTTTTTTCATCTTTCCAGGCCAATTTTTTTCGAGTTTTTGTTTTTTTAAATGAGATTATTTGTGAAATAGCTCCGCTGGATTTGTTATGATTATGAATACAAAGATCGAACATAATTTCTTTTTATACCTGTAAAGATACCGGCTGCGGCGAGAAGGTTATTCAAAAATCTCTCACTAGATGTCACTAGCGGCGACGAATGCCCAAAGTCAGTACAAGAAACTACAACAAAAACCCATAGGAGATTGCGACGACGCGACTGGACGCGTGGCTCAGATGGTTAGAGCAATGCTACGGTGTAGCAAGGACGTTATTCATAATCTTAACATGATTTTTTTCAATAATTATTTTAGATCTTTTTATACGCAAAATCATCTCTGTTTTGATGCATGTGGTATCATTTCACTGTCAAAAACTAATTTATTTTCTCTTCATTTTCCTCGAATCCATAACGGAACAGCGATTGACGGAGGCATAAGGAAAAGTGTCGCTTCATTTATAAAAAAACTGGCATAAGTATTGAAGGATATTCGCCAAAGAAATGAACAGCATTCTTGATGCCAAAAAGAGACGAAAGAACGGCAAAAATTAAGCTAATTTACAGATCAGGCGATGTGCAACTTAGCGGAAGGACCTTGACTCTTTCTTTAGTCCTTTTTTACTGCAATTTCCGTAATAGCATCATTGAAAGCCAATCAGTTACAATTTTGTGCTTACATTGCCGCAGAGCGCGAGTATAGATAGAGGGTAGGCTCTACATAGAAGATTGCTTACATAAGCGACATGCGAGCACACGATTCGTCGCCAATATCGGAGCTTAAGCGGTCCCCGTATCAACTGTCATTTTGCATACCTATACTTAATCTTACTCCATACTCCACAACCAACATTTTTAAGATTTTCTAATAAATAACAATATCACGGTTATTATTCATAATAAATATAGATTGTGATATGTTAAAAAAGACATAAATACACAATAGATATGATGTTGTAGGTTTTAAGTACAATGCTTGACTAATTGTTTTAGTCACAAATAATGATGTGATGTACCAGACAACCACATCAAATTATCTTATCTCAAAGGAAGTAATACCCTGGAAAAGGAACCTAAGCATGCACTTAGAGAGGTGAAAATAACGTTGCCTGCCGTGTCCCGTCATGCGGAACCAAATGCTGGGGTTGTACAAGGATTGTAATGTAAATGTAAGACTTGTCGGCGATACAGTCCGCTGACTGTAGGCACTTCTCGCATAACCTCGAGCGTGTGACGGAGTCCTGCTATGGTGTCGGCTAGTGTCACTTGCGCCAAATCGACATCGGCAAAAGGTCTTTTTGACATTGGTTCCTTAGCTGATAGGTTGTCTTCTGTGGAACGCAGCATGTGTAAGTACTTTCGCTGCGTCCTTTTAAGATAAACCGTTCCACAGCTGTAAATGCAACGAAACTTAAACACGCAAAATGGTCTGCCTTGTTGCGATGTACGACTTCGTACCGGTCGCGATCGAAACGGTGTAGCCCTGGGGTACGGAAACCCGGGATTTATTTAAAGAGTTGAGTCGCCTACTTAGAGATGGGGCCGCGATCACAGCTCTGGGTCGTGTTTGGTTCAGCAGGTCTCCAGGAAGGCAATGTTATATAGGTACTATAACTTTGAACCAGGCACTTACAGGGCGGGATTTGACAAATCCGAGTGCTGATCTTTAGGTTGTAAAATTATGGTATATTTTTTAGTATCAATTTTTATTGAATAAAGATTAATTTTCATTTAGAAAAGTTCATTTCCCCATATTGGTCTTCAAAGGCCATCAAATTACAAATCAAATAAATATGTTAAGAGAGATCATTCTGCACAATACGTGCTTGCTTGTCACGCATGTATTAGGGCAATTAAGAGCCAATTGTATTTGAATTCCCTTAAAGAGACAAACCTACATCGTACATTAAATCCAACTAAAATTTCAGGTTCAGTACTGTAAGAACCTGTTCAATATAAAAAAGTATACTTACTTCCTGAGTGTAATATCAAAGGCTAAAGGGCCAAGGAGTGAATTTATTCAACAGTTCATCTATTTGTGTAGAGAGACCAACTTTTGATTACATTCTTCGTAATGTTGTTGAAATTCATGAGAACATTTATTTATCCTTTTCAAGCTTTTGAGTTTTGTGTGACCTAGATTAGAGAACGTGCTTTGTGGTAATTTTGAATTTACTATTGATAAGACTTGGTTTATTTAGGTACAGTCAATGCCCTAATATACCTGACTTGAAGAAAAGTGTCAAACAATCTTAACCTTTTTCTAAATATTCACTCATTACATTTAATAAACTCACGTGAAGAGCTTTCTAACAAATAAAGAACAATCAGATTACTAATACGATAAAGAGATTAATTGTAAGCACCGTAACAAGTACACTGGGGAGCAATTACGTCCAAGTATACAACCAGGTGTTTACCCAATATGCTTTGTTTGTGAGACCGAAGCTGCATTAAGTGGATGTGATGGATAATATGAATAGAGGTACAATATAGAATGATGGATTCAATAGACCCTTCAATAGCAGGTAAAACATAGACGACGATTGACAATGTGGTCTAGCGTACATTCGGGTGTTTATATGTGATTCCTGTAGGGCTAACACGACAGGGCGCGACTTGCACGAGCGCGACAAAAAAACGCGAGATCTCTATGCGAGAATAGCAGTATACTGCAAGGTAGGCATTAATTTAGCGCCTCAAATTTCTACCCATTAATGTATCCTACTTTGTTTGTGCTCGGCATGGTGGGTTACAACAAATTGTAAGTCAGAAGGGACTTAATTTTGGCTAAGTATGTATTTATGCTATTGCGAGACTGGTATCTAAACCAAGAGTATTGCAGTAGGTGGGGCTGTGTGTATCGGACCTATACGTGTGGCGGCGGTGACAGCTTCCTTTGTTCGCGTTACCGTGAGCGCACACGAACTTGTTAAAAGAAGCACCCTTTACCCGAACGTTGTAACCTAAATATTATCACTAATTTCGTGGATGTATTCTGTTGCTCATTGAATGAATTCGTAAAAGCGGCTTTGTGGGTTTTGTGTTACTAATAATATTATTATTAATAATAAAGTAGTAATTAAATTTGCTATTATCTAAATTAAATCATCAAGTAAGTCATGTCTACACTATCGCATTAGGTACAACTTGCAATGATAGCTGTAAGTTAGATATTTAAAAAAAAATTGTGCTCATAGTACATATTTGTGCACATACTATTTTTGAATAATTTACCTGACGAAATCGATATATGTATATCCTATCTTCGGTATAACAATGACAGACGTGATCGTACGTCAAAAGTGCTTTTATCACATGAAAATTATATAAATAATACAAAGCATACAAAACAAATTATGAGCATCTAAAATTTTACAACTCTCCTAGCATAGAAAAGTCAGTGACTAATTTCTTCGGGAAAATTACCATTTTGCAGATATGCTCTTATTAGACCAAGAGTATAGAGACTTTTTTTTATAATATTAAGTGACGGGACGAGCCAGTCATACACCTGATGGTAAGCTGTAAGTTGACAAGTCTTATCTGCCTGTAATTTCACCAGCAACCTTACCCTTCGAAATCGGAACCCAATAATGCTAACATATGCTGAAGAAATAGGTAAGATGGCAGTACTTCCCTGGACGAACTCTTTCACAAGGAGCTCTACTGCTACTACTACTACTATTCTGAAAAGTATTCAGAGACAAAAATAACACGCCAAAATGTCTTCATCACTCGAGGACGACATTGTCTCGCAATGTCACAAGCAGTACTGTATTATATGTGTAATTTTATACCGAGAATATACCGAGACGTGCGTAGCTGATGGTGTTACAGAATCGTTTTGGTACGGAGCATACTGATAACAAATTCAGAAAGCGGCCTAAGAACCGTTAGAAAACACACTAAAGCATAAAATGATATTAAATGTCAAAAAAATATAAGCAGGATCTTCTTCTTTACGCCCAAAGACTTTGATCCACCATTAAAAGAATAAATCCTCCTTGAGGTACGCTCTAAAAGGAAAAATAAGTATCGAAAGAGTTTAGGACGACTATAAATGTAGACAAGACATAAAAGAGAATGCATAAAGGTTAAACTCAATATCAATCTTAATTACATACAATTATCGGTAATTCGATTTACTACACAATTCAAGTTATTAATTGGAGAATTCTCTAACTTTACGATTTGTTTAGCTTAAATTATGACCTAGTAAAGTATAATTGTAGTGACCAGGATAGAGAGTTGTGCTTCGATGATTTATCATGCAGAAAGAATGAATGTTGGTAGATTGACGGCACAAATTCTCAATTATATCGGGGATGGCCTGTTAATAATTCCAAGAATAAACGGGCATGTATTAAAAGACTAATGGGAGTAGAGGAGGCAAAGAAAATTTATCAGGAGCGTAGCAGGTGGAGGTCAATCTTGTCCCAGGTTTGGCCGGTCTTTTAAAAAGGAATCTAAATCGTCCCGCCATCGACGACGAGGTCTACCGCGTAGGTCTGTTTCGAGTTTACACAACTCGTGGGGATGACCTGGTGGGGCCACCAGGTCATCTTGGCCCACAACTCATACGGCATATGACAGACGTGACCAGCTCAATCCCACTTCAATTTGGTCGCCTTCGTAGCTACATCGCCAATTTGGGTTTGTGAGCGCAGCGTGGAGTTCCGGATAAGATCCATTACTTTTACACCTAGTATGCTGCGCTCTGTACCTCATAAATTAAATTTAATAGCAGAAGTGCTCATTGTGAAAGAGCTCGTCCAGGGAAGTACTATCACTTTACACATTTTTGCTGTGAACATTACTGCATTCCAGTTTTAAAAGGTGCTGGTGAAATTATAGGCACATGGGACATATCAACTTATATCTCAAGGTAACGGGCACAGTGACTGTGCCCCACAATTTTAGCGATTTAAAGCTCTGAGTGGCACTGTACTGCCAAGATTAAGCGTTTCGTTTCCGTACAGCCGCACGGCTTGTTGATCCCGTCACTTCGTATCATAAAAAACAATAAAATAAAAAACTATGAAGTGAAGTGTTTGATGTATGGGTTCTGTGAACCCTATCTACTGGCCCGAAAGTAAAAAGGGAGTTCCGGGGAGACTACGAGCTGTCCGGTAAGGCCAGGCTGGCGTCCAGGTCAACTTTCCTCGCCAGTGATATGCCTTCACGGGCGTTTCTGGTGGATCCCGATTTGGGTATGGACTCGCCGGGGTTTGTGGTTAGCAGTTGTTGGGATGAACACGTTCGTCTGCCCCGATAGCATGTGGCCAGGGCGTTCATCCCACGCATAACTAGCGTATCTTAGCACCGGTCTAGACGAGGGCCTAAGGCGAGGAGATGTGCGAAGCACGTAAGTTGCCCTTTAAATCGGAAGCTATGTCCAGAAATTCTCACAGGATACTGTAATCGGCATCTCCGGCACTAGCCCGGAGAGCTAATAGAAGTTGAGCTAAATATTTACCAGGCCCTCCAGTCGCGTAGGCATCTGGGAACTGTAGAGACGCGTCGGCGTAGGAAGGTGCGCGTGCCTTCAGCTCCGCCACCAAATAGGAGATTTGGTAGTGTACTTTTGAGTCAACGACTAAAGCGGTGGCAACTAAGCGTGTCTACAGCTCCGGTACCTATCTGGAAAATAAGGAGGGTACTATGCGTGAAACTGGGGCAGCTCACCCAAGGCACTAGCCTTTTGCGAACCGGATGAAGTCTGTGCAAACGGGCTGATCTGAGGTCAAGACCTGACTGAGACGGTCCCTGTGCGGGCTTGCCTGTTAAAGTGCAATTCCCGTATAATCAAGAAGTTGATAGGAAGGGTCACTATAAACAAAACTAATGTAGAAAAGTTATGGGACTGTCAGAGAACCCTTCCGTCATAAAAGGGATCGAATAAATACATATAATATTTTCGAACACATGTATAAATAAGAGCAAAATAAACACTAAATGTCATTGTCATGCAAGACGTATTAGCCCGTTACCCATTTGGGCAAGGGCTTCGAAACACGACGTGACCAAAATGTCAGATTATGTACTGAATCACAGAAATTTAATATAGAATATATAATATTTTGACCTCTGACCAAAAAATAGAGGCATTATTTAGGTTTAAAGTTAAGTTAATTTATCTGTGTGTCTGTTCTGTATGCCGTTTGTGGCATCGTAACTTAGAAACGGTTGAACTCATCTTAAAGTGCTTTTTTTTTGTTTGATTTAGGACATCACCAATTTCTGGCGCCAAGCAGTAATGCTCACATTACTACGTTCCGATTTTGAACGGTAAGTATGACGGTAAAATGGCAGGCACATGGAACTTATGTCTCAGGGTGACGGGCGCAGTGGCAGTGCTCCCCAGATTTTTCTGATGTATAACTCTGAATGGCACTGCAACTGCCATGGACAGGCGTATTGCTTAATATTATATAATGTATTATTTATTAATTATATAACGCATTAGAGAAATTACATACTTTAATTTCTACTTTCCTGATACAGTGAGATATATATATATATATATAAGTATTAAAGTAAAAAAGTAAGTATTAAAAAAAAGTGAAATAATTGCGTTCGTTTGATCCCTTGCTGTATCGTTATTAATAAAGCTTTAGTTATGAAATTAGTGTATAAGATATTTAAGGATTCACTCTGTAAATCAAACACTTTAAAAACACGTTGCTTGTAGTTTCCTCAATAGAAAAACAATCCGAATTTATCTTTAAATAATAAACTTAACGCTTTAACGCTTAGTACGGCGTAAAAACTTCACGGAAGGTCATCAGTTTTTGGGATAATAAGAAAACTTTATCTTTTCTTTAGCGTATACTCCGTACATTTTCAAGATGTGCATTTGTTTTAATAATACGAAGAAAATACCTAAATTCGCACGTGACACCCATACTAGCCAGAGCCGCCACGATTCTCCCCTGTCTGCTTTAGTTCTGCTTCGGCCGTCGAACGTGGAGGTTGTGTCGCTTGGGCTTACACGGCTATAGAAACATATGCCACACGTACACATACGCGGAGCGCATAGAATACCTAAAATCAATTAACGCCAGAAACTCATTCATTAAAGGGGCAATTTATACGCTTCTATCTACGTATATAACAAGATTCCGGTTGATTTTCAAACTTTGCCATTTACGATGTTTTAAAACTATAGTAAAAGAAAAACTTTATACTAAAGGTTATTATACAACTTCCACGTAGGTACTTGGATGACAATAATCCATGGTAGTGATCCGCTTAGGTCTTTCAGGTTGTTTCTGTATGTACATTTAAATTACTATATTAATTTTAAAGAGCAACCCCTAGAGTTTCTTCCTAAATTTCTAAGTTCTTAAGTTTCTTGATCATTCTTCTCAGGGGAATCTGCCTTACGAAAGAGCGCGATGTGACGATTTCAAGTGTAATTTTCTTCGTACCTATGAAATAAAGATATTTTTGAATTTTTTATTTTGATATATTTTTATTTTAGTTCAGTGTATTTATTAGATACAAAGTCACGGTAGGAGCATAAGGACATGTTAGTCCTGGAGCACTCAGTAGGAGCAGGAGAAAACGACCTTGTTTTCAACGCGGAAGATCATGATTAAAGGTCACGGACTGGTTATGTTAGTGGTTAAGTTATTCGTTAGTTTAGTTAATATAACTAGCTACTTCATGAACCCAGATGGTTAAGTCATGCAAAATAATCTTCAGCCGAGTGTCGAACAACAAAACAACTCCTGAGATTACCTCATAGACAAGCGAAACACGTGTGGACACGTATATCTTTGGTAGTAGTGTTGTGATTTAATTACGCTTGTGGTATTTAATTTATTAATGTTATGCGGAAAGACGGTGGGAAAATTAATAGCATTAATAATTATAACTTTTTTATATAAATACGAAACTACCCTCAAAAGTTTGTGGACTGTAATCGCGAAACGTACTTACACGCAAAATAATATAAAATATAGTCGAATTGATTCTTATTAAAGTTCTCATAGCGAAATGGGATACCCCGTACTATCATATTCTAATACACACATCAAAAAGGTCTAGGGATCAAGCACATCTTTGTTAATTATAGAAAACCAAGTTATTTTTAATGTTTTTTTTAACACCGATGAATTTTAATTTGGTCAATTTCATTTTCAAATTCAAATTATAAAATTGACTAAATAAAATCAATTGGTGTTAAAAAATTTAATTAAATACCTGATTTACCGTTATTGGTAAAAACGTACTTGATCTCTAAACACTTTGGATGTCTGTATTTAATTTTATCGAAAATGCCGATACTGTCCATGAACTAGTTAATATGAATTTCCGCAAAGTAACGCCTGAATCTATAAATTAGTTATAGATAGTTCAATATTGTGTATAATGTTATTATCTGAATACCTTCCGTTTTACATAGTTATACATAAATCAACCCATTTGAGGTAGAAGTAATCGAGTTTGCACTGTTTGATCACACGTCACAATCCGCTTTATGTTCTGTTAAAAAAAATCACTCAATTAAAACACTGTTTCACATAGGAAAATGAAACTATTTTTCTTTATTTTGTATACTACGCCGGCTGTAATTAGAGATGGGCAGTGGGTTAAAACCCTATCAACCCGCCCGGGATTTATCCAAGTTTTGACCCGAAGTCGGGTTTCAACCATTTTTTGACTAAACCTTTACGCCCATTCTGCCTAAAATGTGGGCAGAAACGGCGTAAAGGGAATTTGGCATAATTCCAAATTTATTACAAATATCGATGTAAAAAACTTTTTTTTTTCGCGAAAAAGAAGCAACTCCACATAATACGCACTGTGCAATCCCGTGGATTCTCTACTAAGGATGTACTTTACGATTCATTTTTCATGAAGATCGATTCAAGTGCATACGAAGTAACAGATTTTTGTATCGATTTGTTTCAATGCGATTTTCAAGCGAACTGAAAGACAAATCGAATCGTTTAGATCAGAAAACAATAAACAATATTTTTTCTAACATTCATAATCTTTTTAATTTCCTCTGATGAAAAACCCCAGGCAGACACAAGACTGCAGTACTACTCAATAATATGTCTTTTTTATCTACTGCTCATTCGTAAGTCAGATTCCCCTGAGAAAAATGAGCAAGAAACTCTAGGGGTTGCCCTTTTATTTATTTTTATTTATTTCAAACATCGTAGATACACACTACATGCAAGAGTCAAATGGGTCACTAACACTGTTTTTTGTCATCTAAGTACGCAGAAGCAATAATAATTCTTTTAGTATAAAGTTTTTGTTTCACTATAGTTTCAAATCTCGCAAATAGCAAATTTGGAATATCAACCGGAATCTTATTATAGAATAGTAAACATTGCCATTATACAATTTGTGATTTTGCTTTATAATTAGACATAACTGGTTAATTTTATCATCTCAGTCAGACGTGATATGGAACCTGTATAGAAACTGAAACGTTGCTTTGTTTGAATAAAATAAATATACCCGATTTAGATCTCAAAATAGTTATATATCCAATGTGTAACAATCGCAAAACCTACGAACTCGACACTGTTTCATATTTCGTCATATTAACATCAAACAACATTATCTAAATGGATAGTGTTTTTTAGATAATAGCCTACTTCAAATACTAGAAAAATAGTGTATTATTTATTGTCACATAGTAAGTTTAATTGTGACAAAAATGTTGTAACTTTCATTTGCAAAAACCGTACAAAGTATTTTTTTATATAGAATAAGTGCATATTGGATTTCCAACTGATTGAAAGTGACGATGAGGTCGACGATGGAGTATGCACACCTAAATAATGCCTATTCACTCTCGCCTCGAAAGTAAAGGTTATTACACAACTGCTGCATACTAGTACATAAATGTAGTAGTATAACAATGAAACATGTAATTTCTAATTGAGATTTGTAATCTTTTGTTAGCTTATTAAATATAAGAATGTAATATTAAGACGTAATTAAGGAGAACGTGCAGCACCCGGACAAACCAATGTAGGTTTAAGGGTGTGATGTATATATATTTTTGTAATATTCTTAGTGTTTAAAATAAATAAATAAAATAAAATATATAAAATAGGATGACAAAAGTCCGAGGTAGTGACTCGTTTAGCTTTTTAAATATTGTAAATAATAAATGTATTCAAATGTATATTTACAAAGAGCAACTACTATATAGGGTTTCTTGCTCATTCTTCTCACGGGAATCTGCGTTACGAATAGTCAATATGACGATTTCACGTAATTTGCTTACTTAAGAAATAAAGGATATTTGAGTTTGTATATTTCTAATGATAAGAGTTATCAGCAGACTAAGGTACTCGGAAATTGTTTTATTCTTTTGTGATAACCTTGTTTGTCATCAAAAGCGACGATTTACGCTCGACTGTTTCTAGAAAACGTGTTAAAATTTAGAAAATGTCGGCCAAACTCTATACAAGCGATTTTGTTATAGCCAGAAACTTAGTAGCAGTAGAGCTTCCTGTGAAAGAGTTCGTCCAGGGAAGTACTTGACACCTTATCTATTTCTGCCGCCAAGCAGTAATACATAACTGTGCTGATGTTTCGAAGGATAAGGGTGCTCGCGAAATTACAGGCACATGCGACTTATCAACTTATGTCTCAGGGTGACGGGCGCAGTGGCAGAGCCCCTCAAATCTTTGCGATTAAAAGCTCTGAGTGGCACTGCAACTGTTATGAACAGGCGTGTAGCTTACCATCCGGCGCACGACTTCTTCGTCCCGTCACTTGATATTATATTGACAAGATGTCTTTCTGTGATTTTGTAAAATTCTAAAATATACGTGAAAGGAACATCTAATTTTGCTCACGTTACTGCATTTCGGTTTCGAAAGCACATGGGACTTGTCAAGTTATTTCTCAGGATGACGGGCAAAATGGCAGTGCCCATCAGATCTTTGTGAGTTAAAGCTCTGAGTGGCACTGTAACTGTTAGTTTAGTTTAGTTTCATTTGTTTCTCTCAACATTACAAATTTCACAATACTTTGATTTAAACTGTCACGATTTTTACACATTATTTGATTTTTAATTCGGGACTTAATCACGTATAGAACATATTTTATTTTATTTACCTCGACGTTTCGGACATGTTGCAACGTCCATGGTCTCGAAGGGACTGTGTGAAATATGTTTTATACGTGATTAAGTCCCGAATTAAACTACTTTTCTAAAAGTGATCGTCAGTTCACAAAATAATAAAGAAATAATTATATAATAGTAAGACATAAGTATACAATAGTGTACATATGCAAATCAACATAATTAACGAAACTAATAAATAATTGAACTAAACTAACAATGTCGTGTATACAGGAAATGTTAATATGGATTCTTAATAACCAATAAATGTATATTAAAAAAAATTTACAAAAAACAATAATGCGGCGAACTGTCGAATTCATTAATAAATATAATAATTTAATTGTTTATTTAGTACTTTGAATGTACTCTGTTAATGAGGAGTAAAGGGTCTTTTTCAATAAAAGGTTCTTCAGTCTGAAAAAAAACCTGCAATAATGCTTTGTACAATACGTACCCTCGCTATAATCAAGTACCATGTGATCATACGGCAAAGGTGTTATTATCACATCAAAGTCACAAAAAATTCAAAACAACACAAAATTTTAAACTCTCCAAATGAAGCACAAAAAGTCATCGACTAATTTCCTTCGTAGAATCAAAAAATCGTGTCGTAAGTCGTGTGTTTCAATTTAAATACCTGGTTCACTAGATAACCGATAACTTGTCTGAGGATAATAACTCTCATAATGGGGAGTGCTCCGAGGAACTTTTCGAACCACCTTTTGGTCCACCGTCTCGTTTATACCATCGCACCTTCCGCCAAAGGAAGGTTCGATCCCCACATCTTAGATGCCTGGCATTGTAAGATCACGCAAACGTCTCGTTCGTTCGTTCCTCGAACCTGCAAGATGTGGAATGATCTTCCTCCTGAAATATTTCCTTTGCGCTATGACACGGGGTTCTTCAAAAAGCGTGTTTACAGGGCTCTCAAAGGCTGGCAACGCATAGACAGCTCATCTGATGTTGCAAATGTCCATGGGCGACGATGACCACCGACCACCTCCCATCAAGTTGCTCGTCTGCTTGTTTACCCCCTTCTTTACATAAAAATATGGTGCCGATATGGAGAAGGAGAGAAGGGCCCTGTCTGTAAGATGTTCGCCCGCAGGTGTACTCGTTGCATCAAAGATGTTAAGATCTCATTATTTAAAGCATATTGCCAAAACTTTTATACGAGCAGTTTGTGAATGGAGTATATGCAGAGAAACCTGAATACATTGGGGGTGCAATATAACAACGCTTTCAAGACGCTAAGGCGACTGCCGGAATTGTAGTGCATCCGGCTTGTTCGCGGAGACGCACACAGATGGCTTTCTTGCCATTGTTCGCAAGAGGTCTACCAATGCCAATAGCATCCTTAGCCGTTGTTGCCCACAGATAGGACTGCAACAATAGCGGGCTTTACACAGACACTCTATCGCGTGTGATACAGCAGTCAGGCGCGATTGTGCGCGCGTATGAAGCCGTTGGCAGGAAAATGGAAAGACCGTGCAATCGTGCTAATCAGTCGCGCGTACGCTCTTCCGTTGTAATAAAAACGAACAAGAGCAATCGCGCGCGATACAACGTTAGCTTAGAAAACTTCAAACGGGTAATAAATCGCATTCCTGCACGTTCCTGATCACTCGTTCTAATTTGCCAAATTGGCACTACCGGAAATCGAACCCGGGACCTCCTTGTCCAGCGCCTACATTTAGGCCGAGATCATCAAATATTCTTATATAATAGCCACTAACTGATGGGGTTTGTTTTTGTACTATCAATTATTTACTTACACGTTTTATTTTATTCTTGGTGCCTTTGACCTGGCCTTGTTAAAGTCCACGATCAACACGTTGACCTTTCTCCGTATTTTCTAAGAAATAACAAGCAATATTTATGTTTTTAGGAGAAAAAGATAAAGAGGGTCAACATTTCCGTTTGTTGTATTATATAAATCTTTTCTAATAGTTGTTTCATAAATTCTGACTGCGAGAAACTATCTACTGCTGAACAGAGGCTTCATCCATAACGTGACTAAGCCGCTTGCATGTACCGTATTGATTGTTTTGTCAAGCCGGGTTAGGCAATTCGTGGTTTAATGTTCCTATAAAACTATCTGAAAGATGTATATATGATTAAAAGCACGTCAAGCTAGATATGTAATATTAAAATTCGACTTTGTGCCGCCTACAATAAAACATAAACAAGAACGGTCCAAATTCCAAAGTGTCAAACTGTATGCATCTAGATCATTGACTTACAATTAAGTCAATGATCTAGATTGAAGAAATGTATAACATTTTCTGGTGGATATCATGGCAATAAAACCTCGTGAAATTCAATAAACTTAAAATTACATATATATTAAAACGACATCTCTAGTCAGCTGATGGTAGCTGTAAAATTACGTGGCTGATTGAAGAAAAACTTTCATAGATTTCGCACAGATGGCACTAAAATAATCACAAAAAATGGCTGCAAAAAAGTCGTTACAACCAAAATACAAAGATCTGCAACAAGCACATAGAAAAAAATTTAAGGTTCGCTGGTTTATTCCATAGCTCAGTTGGGAGCATCGAGTATATAACCAGAAATAGAGACGAAATGTCATTTAATTTGTTTGAAAACTATTCTGCCAAATCATTACGGTCACAACTGCGTTCCGATTGACCAGGACAAATTCGAGACAATTGACGGGAGTCGTCTATTATTTCAGTACAAATCGACCAGTTTAACTTGAGGTTTGCTATAATAAACAAAAAGTAAAAAAATATATATTTAGCCGCTCACGCGATGCGTTCATCCTACCGCAAAATGGCGGCTGTTTGGTTTCGCAAATTAGAAAAGGATTCAGTTTAAATACAAGTTTTTATAAATAAAAATTATTATTCTGCATTGCTAAATAAATACCCTCCGTACTACAACAAAAACATCTCAAATAAAATGCAGTAATACACCGCAAATCCTGCATTCAAAAAGCACTAATGACATTTTTGTGTACTTGGGTAAATATGATAATATTCCGTTTGAGTGGATCTAACGTTTACCATGAAATTACTCCTTAAAGTATAGTTTATAAACATTTATATTCAGGGTAAACTTAAAAAACGCTACTTACAGTATGTTTTCAATTAATAAACACCGAAATCACCAGCCCAAACAATAATACACACGATTGTCGTGACGTATTTTTGAAGTTGTTTATTTTTTTTAAATGACAGACCCAGGCATTAAAAACTTTATGGTTTGCTAGAGTAGTTACCGAAATAGCAATTAGTATTAGTTATTTTACCTGTTATAACTTCGATATCCGATAAATCGGTATAAAATCATCACCGGCACCTCTAGGTGTGGTATGCGTCTACGGCTGCATGTATCGCGTGAGCGGTTAATTACCGATGAAATGTGATTCCGTTTGTGTTGTAATTAGATGTTTTACTGTTTTTCCCACACCACTGAATGGAACAGCCCCCCATTGTTACAGGTATTATCTTTATTACAATAAATACTTTAATAGAATATTTTTGGATTATACGGAGACGTACACACGGGTCAGTTGTTGGCGCTGTACTATTTCACCTTTCTAATTTGTGATTTCAGTGGAAACGTGAGTTGATATTTAAAACTGATATAAGGCCCATTTGCTTGATGAGTTGCAAGGGATGGATATGTATTTCTGGATATATACTCGATGGTTAGGAGTGAGTCAGACACGGTATGCTGAAGGCGAAATTTTTATTTGCGTTAGATCATTGTATTAATCATTATAACAAACAAGGGAATAATATCACAAAAAAACAATTAAATATCATTGTAGCAATACATCGTTGATATTAAATTCAAATTTTTAAATTCATTTATTTCTTTGTGATACACGTGTGACAAAAAGTTCATATAGAATCACTGTGATCCGCCTTGCAGCGTACAAAGTTTCATACTTTTTTGTATGCACACGCATGCAATAATGTGTATACTATATTCGTGCCGTCCAATAAAATAACATCAGTCACTTATTTACTTAAGATCATTGGTCATATTAAAATAAACAAAATGTCAAAAATTAAAAAGAATATAAACAATATAAATACAACACTATAAGATTATATAACAACAAAATATTAAACACATATTTTGTAGTGCTTACAAAATCCTTGGAAATCATTTTATTGTTTTGAATAATTAAGCTAAACTTTGGACACACTTAGAATTTAACGGGAAACAGATTAACCATGATCCTAGATATTAATTTCCAGATAATGTCTACTAAATGCCAATAATTTTGGTGAGTCGATATTCAAAATACTTAATAAGACAACATTTCTGCCCTCCTTGTACTAACGCATTATGATAACTTTCGAGATAGTGGCACCTAAAGTTTTTTTTTCTATGAACTGAAACTAAATAAGATATAAAAATCCGCTTATACGGGGTTGTAGATCTTATTTCGCTGATTCCATATATGATAATAACTCAAATCAAATCAAATCAAACCAAATCAAATCAAATCAAATCATTTATTGTGTACACACGTCTATAAGGTCTTGTTTAACATTGTTGTGTCAGTACGTATTGCCAATTTTACGGCATACAATTTACATAATTAAATTAATTTAACAGTATACTACTACATTTTAATTACAAAATGTCAAATTTTAATTTTAATTTAAATTCTAAATCATATTTATGTCATTATTTTATGGTGGTTAACTATTATTCTATGTTCTTGTCATTTAAGTAATCGCTGACTTTATAATATGCTTTCCACCAGTCAATAAATTAAATAATCGCTTTTTAAAATTGGCATTGTCGTTATTCTCAAGTATATAATTAGGCAGTTTATTTTATAGTTTTGGCGCCATCGCACAAATATTATCATGAAAGAGGGTAGTCTTACAGGCAACCAGTTTCAATTTATTATGTCTTCGTGTACTTTCCACTTTGCTGAAGAGTGTGAGATTTCTCCGAACTAAAAGAACCGTTTCAAATATATATATTGAAGGAACTGTTAATGATCTCAGTTTTTGAAATTGCGGTATACAGCTGTCCATACGGCACAACCCACAAATTGCCCGAATGCACCTTTTTTTGTGCAATTAACACGTCCGTACTTCGTTTGGCATTACCCCAGAGCATAATACCGTATCTTATGATTGAGGCTACATATCCATGGTAAGCCGTCAGTAATGCATCTTGGTATACAAGTTTAGATAGTCTGCACAAAGCGTATGCAAATCTTTTTATTCTCATACACAAGATTTTTATGTGATTTTCTCATGTTATATTATTGTCTATGTATATTCCTAAAAATTTTGTAACTTCCTCCTTCAATTTTGTATTCATATAGCTTATGTTATGTTGAGTATATACTTTATTAATTTTGTGTATAAAATTCATATACACAGTTTTACTCAGATTAATTTGTAGTCTATTATCTTGTAACCATTTTATATAGATATTATTTCATTGCTTATTTCTTGGTCAAGTCTATTGTGGTTCTCTGTCAAAAATTATGGTACTATCATCCGCAAACATTAGCTGGGATATTTTGTAGCTGTAAGAAAGTCATTGATATACATCAGGAACAATAGAGGGCTCAATTTCAACTAAATGTCGATTACGTTAGTTATGGTAAGCAAGGCAAATTAGGTGTATAAAATAGCATTTATTCACTACATTGACTTACAAATAAATGGACGACGGGTCTAATACAAAAACCACGAAAAAAATGTTCCAAGTCAACCTATTTAAACGTAGTGACATGTAATGGAATATGAAAAAGCTAAAACGTTGAATTTAAATTGTAATGTCATCGCAGTACTGTCTAATTTTGCTTGCTTCGCTGTCAGTCGAACAAACGAAGACTAAAGCATGAATGACGCTCTGTATACGATTTTACCGCCCTATAAGTTCGGACACTTTTTAGCGCGGACCCGACGTCCATATAATTGTAAGTCAATGATTCACTAGATGAAATTATTACAGTATATACAATTCTCAATTCGAAATTCAAATCCTCTTTATTTCATAGGTAAGAAATATTAATGAAATTCATATTAATGAAATTTCATAATGAACATTCATATTAATGAAACTCTACTGCACATTCATTAGGCAGAGTTCCCTGAAAAGAAAGTGCAAGAAACTCTAGGGGTTGCTATTTTATATATGCGTTTGAATACATTTAGCATTTACAATATTTATTTCAAACATATAGATTAAGACTACCTACCTGAAAGAGTAAACGGGTCACTCTACCACAGATTCTACTTATCCAAGTACGCAGAAGCTATATAATAAACTTTTAGTATAAAGTTTCTGTTTCCTTATAATTGTAAAACTCTTAAATGGCAAATTTTGAATATCAACCGGAATCTTATTATAGAAGCTTATGTTATTGCCCCTTAAATGAATTTGTGACTTTGTGAAGACGACTGTCAATATTAGCTGGTTTATTTTTATTCTTCGTATTAATGTTATGTCTCTCACTATTTTTAATAAAAAAATTGTTTAACATAAAAAAATATTTTCATAAAGGTAATATGACTATAATGTTAGAATGTTAATCACTTTAAATTTTTCTCTCAATCCGGTATTGGGGCTACTTGTAAGTAACATTTGTGAACTGATTTTGATGATTTCTTTTTTGTCGCAAAGAGCTCATATATATCATATATTTCAGTACTGGTCCTATTTAAATTTAAAGAATATATTCTTCCTCTAAGGGTGGCAAACTAGGGGATAAAACCGGTTTCGCGCGCTTTCCGTTAAAATTTTAAAACTTAACAAACAAATGTAATTCAAAAAAAAGGCAATAAGCACACTTTTGAGATCGATTTTTTTGAATGAAAAGTTTATAAAATAACATTTTGATGAGGCCAAGGTTTAGTATCGAGAATCAACCGTTATATTGCAACGTGTTGAGCAAGTACACCTAATCAATAGTATAGCAGGCTAGGTATCTATTAGTCAGACACAGCAGCTACAGTTATGTACAGTTGCCGTGTTCAAAGTGATACTCAAGCCGCAGTCCGCAAGGTGAATTGCGATTACCATACCAATTGAGTGGAATAGAAACTTCTTACGTAAGAGCTGGTTGTCTACTTAAACTGTTTTGTTACGTTACTATCTAGACTATACTATACTGTTTAAAGTTAGATAAAGCCTGTAATAATACAGCACAAATTTTATCCATACATTATTTAATGATATAAAAACATGTAACTTGGAAGAGCGGGGCTTCTGATATAAGTACGATGTCCCGTAGGTCGCCCTAAATACGCTTTTCGGCAGCCCGATCGGATTTATGAGATTTCACTTTCCCGATTGTTTGGTTCAGTCACTAGCTCTTCGATCTGTGTATTGAAACTGGCTCTCCAGTTCCCAAATTGTCCTTTAATTGATCCTAGAATTTTTAGGAATATCTTTCGTTCTGCCACAAATAATTTATGTTCTGGATATACCTATTTTGATCTATTAAATTCAATGTTTTCAAAATCGTACACATTCGTCACTCTTATTTTAGAGGTGGTTAAGCATAATGGATTGTCATTATAAATAATACTGATACACCTACTTTGCTCCATTCATTATCACCCAATTGTTAGGAAACAATGCTGGTATAGGTACGTCAAAACCGTAAAAATAGAAAAAAGCAGTATTTTTCTAGATAAACTAAGAGCTCGATAAATATCCATAAATAGACATAATGATTGACCAATTACTCATTTAACCTGTCAACTAATATGATAAACTACTTCGGAATAGAACATGGAAAACAAATTACTATAACTTGTTATGATGTGGTTTTGATGACGTATTATTTTGTCTATATGTTGGTGGATATTACACGTGTGTTATTATGGAGATTTAAAATAAATGTTTTTGTATACTTAATCACAGATTGTGATTATATTTGAATATTCATAACAACATTGAGTTCAATGTATTTTTACGAATGTTTCACATTCAAAATGAAACTGTTTTTCGGATCTGAATTGCGTATTTAGCTTTTTCAAACAAACCAACGTTTTGGACTGTTTGAAAGGTAGCATGGTCACAGCTGAACCAGTCAGTTTGCAAAAAGCCCGAAGTGCTGATTATGAATAAGTCCTTTCTTTATAATACTAAGTGACAGTAGTAAGCGAGACGCCTATCCATAACAGCTGCAGTGCCACTCAGAGCTATAAATCGCTAAGATCTTAGAGGCACTGCCACTGTGCTCGTCATCTTGAGACATAAGTTAACAAATCCTTTGAGGCTGTACTTTCACCAGCACCCTTACCCTTTTAAAGTGGAGCTGGAACTGGGGTTGGCGGCAGAAATAGGCAAGGTGGCAGTATTTCCCTGGACGAACTCTTTTACAAGGAGCTCTACTGCTACTAATCGCCAATTAGATGCCAAATTAATGTTTGTTAGGCTTCATACGATCGATGATTTTACATGACCGAGATGCCGACAACCACCCACAGTCACACACTGACCCCGCCCATTTCATATTAAAAATAAACCAATGTGGGATAATAAAAAAAAGGAATAAGGTCTGCAATTATTTATTCTTCCAACTGTTCCAACATGTTCCTTTGTACGTCGTCCATACAAAACAAAACCCATCGCGCTCGTCTTCTCTTCCTAAATTTCAAATCATCCCTCTCTCTTCCACACTCATTCCCTGTCACTCTCGCGTTAAGATACTTTCACCTATCGCCTAAATTGTATTGCGTACGTTTAAATCTAGCAATCTCACACCAATTACTCGTACAAAATGACAACCCATCATGCGCTAATACGTAAAGGTCTGCGTCATCATAGACGACTCTCTTCCACTGCGAGGTGATCGGTAAAATCATGGACTATTGGAAGCCACTGTTGAATGTCAGTGCAATAAAATCAAGTATAGTGATCACACTACAAATTCTTTTCTAATCTTAAAATATTACAACTCTCCGAAGTTGTGTGAAATTGTATATCTGAACTCGGTCAATATGGTGGATTGTGGTTTTATGCCCTCTCTTAGGAGTATATCCTTGTCCAGCAGTGTGATCGATGATTATTAGTTTTAGGACGAATTTACACTTTACTAACTTAATTGAAAATGATAATGAAATAACCCTGCGGCAAGATCACTAATTATTACGGTTGTTCAGCGGTTCGGAAAATTCCTTGGTAGGGTCTTGCGTTCCAATGACAGATAAACCAGTTCAAGAAAGTTTAGTTAACTGAAGGGGAAATGCCGTTAACTTCCTAGCCATATCGCTCCAGGACGTGGCTCTCAATTTTTTTTTTAACTAGAAGACTTATAGTTGGAAAGTTACTAGTTCTGTTCTCTCTTCTATTTTAAGTATGTTTGTTTAACACATATGTATTTTTAAATTCATTCATGATATTTTATTTGTACCGTAAAATTGTATTTAACTTTTTTTTTATAATATCAAGTGACGAGACGAACAAGTTGTGCACCTGATGATAAGCTACATGCCTGTCCATAACAGTTGCAGTGCCACTCATTTCTTTAAATCGTAAAGATCTGAGGCACACCGTCACCCTGAGACGTAAGTTGACAAGTCTCATGTGCCTGTAATTTCACCAGCACCCTTACCCTTCGAAACCGGAACACAATAATGCTGACATTATGGCTTGACGGCAGAATTAGATAAGGTGGCAGTACTTCCCTGGACGTACTCTTTAACAAGCAGCTCTACTGCTACTAATAAGGCGGCAGTACTTCCCTGGACGAACATAATAACATTATAAATTAAAATACTGTAATAAAATAATAAGAAGTCATATCGTGTAATGAATATTTTTTAGGCAAGCATGTTCCGTTATAGAACACATCGAGACTTAGCATCAGCGGTAATAAACCTGTAACTAGTGTAATCACTTAGCGAATAACTAAAAGGTTTAAAAATTATGTTGAAAGAACGAGATGTGACGATGAGCGTGTAAGACGTGAGATGTGTAAGGGTGTGTACAAATCATAGCTAAATAATATTTTATTTCTTATGTGACTCGAACTCCGCTAGACCATGACGGCCTTACTGTTCCAGGTTGAAATTTGTATTATATATGCGTTAAGATTAAATTGGATTAAACACGTTCTTACAAGGTTAGACACGATGCCTTCCTTCATACCAAAATGGCGAGCGGCTAGGGAATGGAATTCCCTGCCCGCTACTTCCCGAACGATGTAACTTGAATCTTTTCAAGGTGAGAGTGAATAGGCATTATTTAAAAAGTTAAGTCTAGCAACGTTCTGCTCACGGTGTAATTTAGGGCCACGAACTGGGCCATGATTGCGTATGTGTGCGTATATTGGCAGCAAGAAGCCTCCTCCTGACGCTCCTTGGGCTTATTTGTACTTTTCTCACTTCCTCAAGGTTCTTCTTGAGGTCCATGTATGAGGTTATGCGATTTCTCAACGCCCGGCTTACCAGGCAGCGGTCATCCCGTGGTTCGGTGCATGGTTTTCTTCCAGAACCTATCCTTCTATTGACGGAACCGGTCTCTTGATATCGTTGCCAAGTCCTCTGAACTGTCGAACGACTCACATTCAGGCTCTGGGCCACATAACGTTGAGAACAATTTTCTTCAAGCAGCACTATAATTTTGCTGGCTATTATTGTTTTGTCAACCATTTCAGAGACCATTTAACAATGATTGAATGTTTAATTAGTTCATATGAACTTTCAACAATTCCCGCCGTTTTATGTAGTGAAGTGTAATTTTCGTGTAGGCAGGTTTAATCTCAAATCAATGTTTTTACAAATAAGGACACTTAACTATCAAGCCAGTGACATTTTGGAATGAATAAAACCTTTTTCGCATTGTAATTATTTCAGGCAGGGCAAAAAATCAAAGGTGCCCGGTTTTTTTTTTTGCAAATGACTTTATTATCTACATGGATAACTCTATCCAATTTAAGATCTTTGCCGGTATCCGAAATTACATCCGAAGAAATAGTTTCATTATCAAATTGAAGTCATTATCATAGAAAGTACCGCCATCCAAGGCCCGCAATTACTAAAATAAATAATATTAATAATTCGCTAGTTATCAAAAATGGAAGTAAATTAATTTGCTACTCTGGGAACTATTTGAGGTTAAGTCGTGCAAATTAGTCGAGAATGGAAAAAATATTCAACACCAGTGTGTTGAATATTTTTTCCATCCTCCCTTCGCATAACATAAATAACACAAGCGCAACTACATTCACAGATACTACGATCAAAAATATACTCGACGTGTGTTTCGCCTCTCTACGGGACATTTTTTAAATATATAACAGACACACGCTTGGCCACAATCTCAACTGATGTTAAGACGATGTGGCTGACGATATAACGCGTTTGCCTAAAAATGCCGATTCACTCTAGCCTTGAATAGCCCCAAATTGTACGTTTCGGGAAACACAGATACACAGACACAGAGTATTCCATTCCTTTGCCGCACGCATCAGAAAGGAGCAAAGCACTTAGTGCGAATTGGTGGTATATCAACGACATAAGGATGGGAGTGTTCCGGACCTTCTAGTCGACCGAAGGAGGAACGGTGAGGGTGGAACTAAATTGAAAAGCTCCTGAAAACATTCTCCGGAGTTGTTGATTGTTCGGCTCGCTCAGAACGTTGATCATATTTATACCCCACTATCGCCATTTTCCACGGTTAAAATTTGAAAATACCCGCAATAATGGTGATGCCGCAACATTCAATTGTTTATTTACATATCCTTTATTGTTGTATCGAATTTTTTCGATAGGTTAAGATTTCATAATAATGGTATAGGTGATTCGCTAGTCTCCTGACTCCATAAGCCCGGCAATTACGTCCTGCGACGGTTCATTGTGTCAGCTTTTTCTCTCTGGAGACAATTACAGACGCTTTCTCTTATGGCATTGCCTTTTATATTGACGACATAATTTGTCTCATAATTTGTGGCCAATCATGGAAATATATTTTCACGTATATAGAATGAAATTAGTTGGTTTATCCGTATTAGCCATAATATACCAATAGTTGGGTTATACTTATGGGAGAACTGCTGCCTCTCAAGTGGCAGGTTCGAATCCTTGTGAGGTACGTATTATTAGCAGAATTGAAGCCTAAGCATCCCTAAGAGCGGTTACACACGCGCGAGCAGCGATGCAAACGTGCGACTGCAAATTACTTATTACTGCAGCCAAGCCGTAATGTGTTCCAGTTTTGAAGGGTAAGGGTGCTGGTGAAATCACATGCACATGGAATTTGTCAACTTATGCCTCAGGGTGACGGGCGCAGTGGCAGTGTCCCTAAGATCTATACGATTTAAAGCTCTAAGTGGCACTGCAACTGTTATAAACAGGCATGTAGCGTACCATCAGGCGCACGACTGTTTCGTCCCTTCATTTGATATTATTTAAAAAAAAATGCTACTTTCTAAAAAACACCTCAAAGATAGTTTGAAAAAGAAAAACTTAATTTAACTGGCGCACAAATCTGACGAATCGTATTTCGTTGCAAAGTCGTGCTTGATTGTGGAAGCTTGGTGTGTTATTCACAATAAAATTTCAGTAGCAGTGAAGCCCCTTGTGAAAGAGTTTCACCAAGTAAGTACTGCCACTGAATGGTGGCAGACGTACAAACTTGGTTGTTGGTTGTTGTAGTGGAAATGCACTTTTGCCTTTTTCAAAGCGGTAATGCGTGTATTTCGTTCCAATATCCAATGTTAAAGGAGCTAGTGAAATTACACGCACATGAGATCTATCAACTTATGTCTTAGGTTGACGAATGCAATGGCATTTGCCCTCAGATCTTTGCGATTTAAAGCTTTGAGTGTCACTGTAATTGTTACGGGGAACAAATCGTGCGCCTGGTGGTAAGCGACATGCCTGGCCATGACAGATGCAGCTTTAAATCGCAAAGATATGAGGGTTACCACCACTACTCTATTACCCTAAGACACAAGTTGAAAAGTCCCACGTGCCTGTAATTTCACTGGCGCCTTTACACTTGCAAACCAGAACACAGAAATGCTCACATTAATGCTTAACAGCATAAATAGAGAAGGTGGCAGTACTTCCCTGGACGACTCCGCGGCACTATTCAGAACAACCAGGCCAAAACCACTTCAGAAAAGTTCATTTCTCAAATTGGTTTTCATTGGTGGTGGTGAATCGAACCCGAAATCAAGAGCTACGGAATTCACTTCGCGGCACTGCCCAGAACACCTAGGCCAAAACCAATTTAGAAGTCCTACTACTAGTAAATTATTGCCTTGGTTTGGTTGGAAAAGATGTCTTTTAGATATTAGTCCACCTTTACTCAACTTTTTTGATTGGTCCAATAAATAAATATATAAAATACTTACATAAAAAATATATTAAACTACGTAGTAAGTAAAAAATAGAACGATTTCAGTACGGATCCACTATTCTTGTAAAGCATCCATTTGTCCAGTGGAGATATAATGGTGAATAGATGTCGATATAATTTATATCATATCGTCATTCTCCTCACCGACTGCCGTATGTCTTTTTCTGTTCAAAACAAGACATACGGCCTTTCATGACTTCCAAAAGCGATCCTTGTCCTCTAATCGACGTATCGATAGATATTAATCAAACGAAATCGTGCAAATCTCTTTTTGCAAAACACGGCATCCTCACCCTCATGTCTATATATATTTTCAAATCATGTAAATTTGTAAGAAAACTTAAAAATCTCTATACTGTAATAACAACCTTGAAAAGAAACAATCGAAATCTTACAAATTAGAAACAACCGTTACCAATCTGAAACTAGTAGCGACAAGCCCTCATTATATGGCAATAAAATTGTACAATAATTTACCTATTCATATTAGAGACATAGAAAAAGATACTGACTTTGAAAAATCATTGGAACAGAAACCAACGGACCTCACGAATTTTTCTATGTGCTTGCGTCGTGTCTTTGTACTTGGTCTTTCAACGACTTTTTAGTCGTAGCGCTATCTATGAGAAATCTATGATAGATTTATCACCCAGTTAGTACCTTTACAGCTACCAGTCCTGGCGAGAGATGTCGCTATTCACTGTATTAATTAAATTTTTATTGAATATGTGAATATTATGTGCTTGCGTCGTGTCTTTGTATTTGGTTTTTTCATCGACTTTTAGTCGTAGCGCCATCTATGAGAAAATCTATGAAAGATTTACCCAGTTAGTACCTTTACAGTTACCAGTCCTGGCGAGAGATGTCGCTATTGGCTGTATTTTAAATTTTTATTGAATTGATATTAAATTATTTTTTGTGAAATTACTCCACTAGTTTGTTATAAGTATTAATACAAAGATCGAACACTCAGAATAAATTCCTTCAATCCTGCCGGTTTTGAACCGACGTCTTCTATCATACCGTGTCAGACGCTATACTAACTAAGCCACGGAACGAACCAGCGGACCTCACGAATTTGAAACAGTTATTAATAAAAAAAAGTTATTGTAATGTAAACGAATATATCTGTGATAAAAATTTGGTGGAATAATCTAATGAAAGATATATATATATATTAATTTAGTACTTGCCTCCCCTACCCAAAAATGTGTGTAATGTTAAAATTTCATAAATATTAATTAAATTTTTATTAAATTGATATTCAATTATTTTATGTGAAATTACTCCACTAGTTTGTTATAATTATTAATACAAAGACCGAACACTCAGAAAAAACACTCAGAAATCCTCTCCTTCGATCCGGTTGGATTCGAACCGACGACGTCTTCTTGCATACCGTATTCTTCTTTGTATTAATAACAAACTAGTGGAGTAATTTCACAAAAAATAATTGAATATCAATTTAATAAAAAAATAATTAATACAGTGAATAGCGACATCTCTCGCCAGGACTGGTAGCTGTAAAGGTACTAACTGGGTGATAAATCTGTCATAGATTTCTCATAGATGGCGCTACGACTAAAAAGTCGTTGAAAGACCAAGTACAAAGACACGACGCAAGCACATAGAAAAATTCGTGAGGTCCGTTGGTTCGTTCCGTGGCTTAGTTGGTATAGCGTCTGGCACGGTATGCAAGAAGACGTCGGTTTGAATCCGACCGGATCGAAGGAATTTTTCTGAGTGGTTTTTCTGAGTGTTCGGTCTTTGTATTAATAATTTATAAATATTATTATTATTTTTTAATTAGTTTAATGCATGTATTGGAATTATTTGATATATGTATTTTATTGGTGTAAATTTATTTATCTATTATAAAAAATCCCTCTGTAATTTACTGTGCCCTTACAGGGTGTCACATGATACTTTACAATAATCTACCAACTTAAATTGCATTTTGTATGCATTGACTATGACATGCAATTAAATTATTTGACTTTGACGTTATGTTCACTTTTTTAACTTAACTTAACTTTTTTGTTTTTTTTTTTTTACTTTTTATATATAGCTCTTTGATATGACATTGACAAAGGCACACAACTCTCAGAAAACGTGTGAAGTCCCGAGCCCGCATTGGGCCTCAAACCAATGCCATCAAAATACCATCAAAGTCTCAAAATCTAGAACTCCAAATGCATCCGAAAAGTCTTTATGAGTTTGTAAATGCTGTATGATTTTAAAATTTTCAACCCAAAATCAAGTTGAAGCTATGATTTTAAAATGTTAAACCTATATCGAACGTGTGCCAACGTATTGGATTCTTCCGTGTCATTTCCGCAAGTATATGCCCCGGGAGATTGAGGACGTGAACTGTGTGCAACGTAACGAATTCAATGACGTAGATTGATTCTTCAGCCTGTAGTTTTCATAAAGAATTATTAGTTTTTGTACACGATTTTCACTTTAGAGACCTTTGCAAGAATATGCGCTGTTTATTTGTCCTACTTAATAAATTCTTCATTTCGTATGAAATAAGTTATTTATTTCTTGCTAAAAGTCAAAATGACGTAATATTTTGAATTAGTGTATGCATGCCATAATTTATGGGCATGTATATTTGTTACAGCATGTATTGTTGTGCCATTTAAGGTAGTGATTAGACTTATTGACACGAAATCGCATTAAACAGAAAAAGCTTTACGTCCATACAATAACGACTGCGACGCGCTTCAAACACAGGTCGGCAACGAATGTGTTTCTTGCCTGAATTTCCCATTGCGTCCATACGTTCGAACGGTACCGCCAACCCTAGAATGGCCGCGTCATCGTTCAAATTATAGCATAATAAGACAAAGGCGTGTGGCAACTGCCACATCCATACCTCCAATGAACATTACGCCAGCTTTGTTTTTTGGTTATTTTCTGTTATTTTTGTAAACTGCCACATTTATTTAATAATATTAAGCACATGGAATTTTGTGAAAAAAAGAAAGAAACACAAAAACAGAAAATTTGAAAATAAAAGAACGAATTTTGTAAAAAAAAACAAGAAACAAAATAAAAACGGAGCATGTCCAAAAATTAGTTAATAAACCTGTCTACTATTTGATGTCATTTTTTAACTATCGAGCCAACGCTTCAATTCTGTAATGAATGAAGCGTACGACGATCTGCGCTGTGCAACGCGAGTACACTGCGAGATTATACGAATGAGTGCACACGTACAAGCCGCGCAGTTACGTTTGTATGAAGTTACCATACTTGTTTTATTGTAGTATGCTCAAACGGCAGTATTAAAGTACGAATACACGTGTTGACGTCGGAACGGCTCCTTAAGGCGAATGGCTACATTTCATACGGCCGCGTAGACGGCCGCGTAGTCAGTCGCGTAGACGACCGTGTAGTTGGCAGCGTAGACGCCAGAAGAGCCGCATCTACGCCCGAACTATGGCCATTCAGCTTAACGCGACAAACAATATGGTAAAACATGATACTTTTTCTGGTGACTGCCTATTAAGTCTCTTATACGTTTATCTGAATTTTATTCATAGTTAGCCTTCAGTTACGTATATACTGTGTAACACGGTGTTAGTGTTTAATAATAAATAAATAAGTCATTTCATCATTACCATTGCTTTGTTTGGCTTTATATCCTAAATGATATCAACTTACTAATTAGACCTTATAGTTCTGCAAATAATAAGAACAAAAGTTTCCACTTAGATAATGAGTAACAAGCAAATGGATACATTCTTACACTAATATATAAAACAGATAAAGTTAGAACAAAACTAATTATCAGTCTAGAAGACAAAATCCTGATGTGTTATTCTGGGAACTATGTGTATTATATACTTAAAAAGAAAACATATATCCTTATTTTTGACATTCGAAATACGACTCTAGAGTATAAAGAAGTGGGACTGCTCGAGTGATACAATCTCTAAAGACTAATGGAAACTGATGTCATTTATGTAGCGATGAAATCCGTAGTTGAAAGAAGTGACGTTTTGTAGCTTGAAGCTTAAAATAATAATGCATAGAAACCTAGTCCGCACACGCTAAGTGAGGCAAATTGATCAATGGGCCTACACGAGCGGGCGGGCCTTCAGTGCTCAAGGTCAACTTGCACCGCGAACAGCTCAAGAATTTTAGCTAAAAATGACGAAATTTGCGGTAAATGAGTGTAACAATACGTCAGACAAACATAAAATAGATACTAACATCACATTCCACAAGGAAGTAACGCGTTTCAACTTGTATTTTTATTTATATATTCACTAAAACCGAAAATTAACCTACTACTAAAACTAGCCTACATGAATTTGATTTTTGCCTCACTTGTGACAGTTCGTTTGATTTGAAACTATCATTCTATGCGTTATTATTCTAAGGCTTGAAGTATGTTTTGTAATCATTGACCTAGGTTACTGTTTTGTGACGGACAACTAATGGTGCATTTATACCGAAGACGGCAAGCTACCAGGTGTAAATATTGAATCGTCTCATAACCCTAATTCGTAGTCAAAGTCAACAGAAGCTTGAGTGTAAATTTGTAATCATTCAAACTTCACTATTGCGGTTGCGTTCAGATTTTTATTTAGATCTTAATTTTAAATTTATAATGTTTAAATTAAAAACTCAACGCAAACGCGATAGGTAAGTTTCATTATTTGAAAGGCCCCAGATGATGATCGGGTCGACAACCCGGTGTAAAGGCACTATAATACTTTATTTGGGCAAAGTACTGCTTTAGTAGTGAACAAAGTACCTGTAACAAAAGACATTAAATGTATTAGAAAATATTGTACAAATAAATAAAAAGAATTATAAAAAGCATCAACAAGAAATTTTGTAGGAATATGATTTAGAAATAAAACAATCTTTTACGGATCTAAACTCACAGTTTCGGGTCACAATTGGCCACTGAGATCTGAAAAAATAGTATTTTCAATGTGTCGCAATCGCAAAACTCGATGTCTTGAATATGAATGCGAAAAAATAGAATATAAAAATTACAGACATTCAATTTCATTACAATAATAAAGAGTAATCCACGTATTTGTACAAGACATAATAAACTACTGAGTTTCATTTCCAAACAAAATTTCATCAGTAAATTTTATTTCGTAATAACTTTCGTTACCACCAAAAGTTTTGTGAATACGTAAAAGTCTTGAAAGAGTGTTGTGAAACTTTACGCAATTCTTTTTTGAACAAATCGATTGGTCATGAATAAGTAAATACTTATGTTTTCATTTTTTTCGTGCGCCTGGTGGTAAGCGACACGCCTGTCCATAATAGTTGCTATGCTACTCAGAGCTTTAAATCACAAAGATCTGTGGGGCACTGCCTCTGCGCCCGTCGTCCTGAGACGTAAGGCGGTAATACTTCCCTGGACGAACTCTTTTACAAGGATTTTTTACTTACTGATATTATTTATTAATAGTATTTATTATACATAAAAAATGAAATAATATCATGTACATACAAAATACGTCATCTTCGATTGGTGAATATTTTGCCGCGGGTAGCCCATTAGTACGCAATATGAAGTGCGTTCACAAGTGTAGTTAAATTTTGATGTAGAAGTTTGCCAAAGACATCGTGACCCTTAATGAATCTCAATGTCATTTCAATTGTATTCAAAACTTAAAATTTTATTAAGAGACTTACATTATTAATGTTTTTGCTAGTAAATTTTTTTTTGCTTTAGCTCTTCTGTACCTCAAAGTACAGTTAAGGTCACACAAGCTAGGTAATGACGTTGGAGCCACCTTCCCTTAAAACAACAAAATGTACATTTGAACTCCTTCAATTAACTTGCATCTTTAAGTTAATGATGTCCATGTAAAAAGCCATTTGATGTTAAATTGTTCTTCGAGGACTTTTAAAGTTCATTTACTCTCAAAGTGCAATTCGTAATTACGGGTCAAGCTTAAAAGCTTTAACCTTCACATCCCGAAAGAGGCTTAACAAAAAGCTAGGTGTCCTCAAAGTTAAATTTTTAGCCCGCTGAGTTTTATACTTGTCATTGTGAGATTAATCTGTCGCCAGTAGATATTTTTGGAAGAACGGATTTTGGAATTATTTAATTTTGTTTGTATCGAAATACGGTTAACAAAACACGTCTTTTATGTACTTAATTGACATTGCTTCCTATTTATAGTCAATATGGGGAATATGCGGAGTATTTCTTTCATGGATTAATAAAATAGGCAATCATTGGTGTGGTAAACATCATTCTGTCCTTTGAAATATTTTTTATTACTTTCTTACGTAGGCGTTGCCTTTTTGAGTATAAAGAACGGGTTTCTATGTGTTTTTCTGGTTTGCATAACTCCGGATTTTGATGATTCTCTTTTTCTTGGAAAAAAGGTACGTCAGTATAGGTCTCATTTAAATTTGAAGAAAATATTCCACCTCTAAGGGTGGCAAACTAGGGGATGGATCTGGTTTCGTGCACTTTCTGTTAACCGAGTTCAATAAAACTTGGCAAATAGATGGAATTCCATGAACTTTTGAGGTCTGTTTTTTTAGTACTCTGTTCTGAGATAATTATATGATTGTAATTGAGTATACACGTCTTTTAAGCTTGAACGCTTAAGAATCGTGTTAAAAACCGCACGCTGTAGGTCTATAAAATTAATAGAAGATGTGTGATTTTTTTAACTTAATGGTTCACTCACAGTTATTACAATGTTACATACTTACATGCGTGTGTATGTACAGACTGACTTGCAAAAACAACGTTTGTAAATATAGATATAAACTTAAAAACAATAAGTTCATTTAAAAAAGTAATGTAAACAGAAACAATAAACACAAGAGAACGAAGGTCTCGGGTTGTATTACATAAGCTAAATGGGAAAAAATTGTTCATGATGTCCCAAGCCCACATTAGACGGACCTGTCTGGGACTATGATCACCTAGGTAATGAGTAGTGAATGATTTAAAGGTTGTTGTCTTTTGATTTTTCTAAATTTTCTGTCCTAAATACAATTCTTTATCTTCCCTTTGGTTCGAATTATTAATCGAGATACTGAACCATCTTGAATTGGCTATCGAGTCGGTAACAGCTTTCAGCGTACTTTCCGATAACCACTGTAAACTGCTCTGGGAATATTTAAATTCACCTATAAAAAAAATATTTCAAGAGTTCTTATATGAGTGGTTCACGACAGTTTTGCGAAGTCATTCTACACATTAATTTCAATGAACCTTAGAAATTCGTCGCTGGTTTTACTATTTCGCTTTATAAGTGTGTAAATAAACCAAACATCGCTTCGAATTTGTATTTGAAAAAACAGGTGACATAAGTGTGTGATAAAGAAGCCACTATACGGTTTCTTAAGTAACAATCTATTACCATTATATCAATTTTCAATGGTGTATAAAGTGTAGGGGTAAAAAAATTCATTTCAAGGAACTGACAAACATACTAAAAAAATATTGATTTTAAGTAATACATTTTCCACATAATGGAAGTTGAAATGTTTGACAAGCAAATAAACAGAGAGAAATGGAATCCTCGTGACGTAACGAGGCACCTTGACGATGAATAAATGAAGACTTTGTATTTGTCGGTACCAGTTTCTAGACTTGAACTAGGGATTATATATTTGTGTTAAACCTATATTGATTGCATATTTGCCTTCTGATGTTGTAGAAATGTTGAACATGACGCTCAAAATACATACGCTTGTGTCTTTCACACACGGAAGTAAAAACAATGGAAGTGCCTTAGACCTCGATTATTATCAGAACCGCTGTCGTCCAAAACTCACATCTTGATAATGATTGCTCGTAGTTTCATATTTAAAAACAAATAACAAATTCTGAACCGTTAATATAACTATAACTTTTTTTTAATTACAGGCGCACGGGACTTGTTAACTTGTGTCTCAGGGTGACAGGCGCAGTGGTAGTGCTCCTCAGATCTTTGCAATTTAAAGCTCTGAGTGGCACTGCAACTGTTATGGACTGGCGTGTAGCTTACCATCAGGCGCACGACTAGTTAGTTACATTATGTTATAAAAAGAAGAAAAAGAAAACTTTACCCTTATGGCACATCGTTGAAGGTTTTAGACTTTATATTGAAATTTCAATCAATGTGCTGTCTCGTGGGCTGACTTAAATTATTCCACTAGAAGAAGGAAACCGGTATGTACGCAAATACCCTATAGAACCAGACTTGCGAGCAGACAGTACAGGTGTATAAGCTCATTTCTGTATAATAAAATAGATAAAATAAATCAATTAGGTCATCTCTATAAATTTAAACTCGAAAATAAGCTCTTTACGTTTTTGATCAATTTAGATTATGGTTCGACGGAAAAATTGATTAACCGAGAGTTAGTAATATAGACTAAATTATTTGCTATGTAGTAATTGTATATAAAAAAACATACAGATTGCATTACAATAATCTCATTATACACACGCATACATATACCCACACACACACATACCCCCACACACCCATACACACATATACCCACATGCACGACCGCACGCACGCACGCACGCATGCACGTACGCACGCACGTACGCACGCACACGCGCACGCACGCATTTTTTTCGGTTTTGCGCGAGATAATTGACACGACTATGCCGTACAAAGCGAAAATGGCGAACTGAGCACACTTGCCACGCAAAATCAGGCGCACAACTTGTTCGTCCCGTCACTTGATATTTAAAAAAAAAGAATAAACACTTCTACTGTATTTATTGTTCTGTCATTTCACAAACTTCCATTACACTTTGCGTGTTTGTTTGTATAAAAAAAAACTAGCAATGCTCCAACAATTTAATTAACATCGTAACATTCCGATTAATAAACCTGCCTGTAAATGAATTGTCCTCATCATCCGATTGACCTCAAATTTTAGATTCTAGGATCCAAGTGAACGATTTGGCAGCGTAATAAGATGCTTACGTGCTAATTTCTTATGAAAACCTAATAAGATAGAGATGGGAATACTTCGATAATTTGATCATGAATTTTAGTAGAGAAACAGCATAAAATAAAAATAAAATGAGAGATGGAAAGGGAGGGAAAGATGTCACAAATAAAATGAACTTGTCTTTAAAAAAGCCAGGTAAAAAATATAAACAATGAAAGAGAGTGTAGCCCTAGAACGTAGCAAGTGAAGAAAAGAGACAGAAAGACGGAGAGAGATGCTTTGGGTAACAAAAGTCATTTGTACGTCTGGAAATGTAAGTCTACTAAATATTAAAAAAACAATACCGAACCTATTTGAATCCATTTAAGCGCGATCATTTCAACACACAGGGATCCAATAACACTGTCAAGGGAACCAACCATCCGTGGTTTTGATATATGGCTCTTCCAGATATTACACAAAGGTTGGATAATACTTGTAAAAGGGATTTTTTAGGTATATGTGGATTGTAGCAAATGATCTATTGTCTACCCTCACATCAATGGGAGCTAGCAGTGATGTTATATGTATGAATAATGGAGTGAGGGATGTGAAGGAGATTTGTCAGGAGCGTAGCAGGTGGAGGTCCATGGTCTCTGCCTACCCCAGTGGGAGACAGATGTGATGATATGTGTGTACGTAACTTATTCCTTTGTTTTAAGATAAATAAATTGATATTATAGTATTAATAATTAAATTAAGTACTTACGTTGATTCTTAGGTTTCAGGAAAAACGTATAATCTCTTTCTCTGTTCAATTTATTATGAAATTACCAATTTTAGGTAAGTCTGGGCGCAATTTATACTGAAAACAAATTTGTACATTTTACAGTTCATGTGGTTCATTACTTACATCATGTTTTCAATTTATTTAAGCAAGGTTCAAATTTGCATACAATCTATTCTAGTAGAAAGATGCCAACAAATACCTCGGACACTAAAAATATTCAGTTCGTATCATTCGGGGAATTCCGTCAAAGTAAAAGGGAAAGGCTAGATGCTTAGAATAACCTGCTCAACGAACCAATCCTCAAGTTTTATTTACTTTTCAAAATGTAAGGTTCTCAAACATTCCTTATAAACCGTGTAAATAAGCGCACAAAAAGTAATTAGTTTGTTTCTAAATTTAAGATTAGCTTTTGGTACAAATAACTTGGGGCAGTCGCTGAGAAATTGAGTTCATTAACAGTTTAAATATTGGATGTCAAAGGAAAATTAAACTTTCAAATCAAATAGAATCGGAGTCGTTAGGATGATGGGGCATTTTAGGGAACCTTCTAAGAACACGCTATTTAGACGATCTGATGACCCAGTGGTGTAGGAACATGAGAAGGATCAAACAAATTAGTAAACGATCTTTTACAAATTATTTCAGGCTGAGAGTTCCGAATGTCCCTGTACTTAATTTCTTTACTCTGGTACTACGAGTACAAGGAATAGATATGTAGATGTTTCTTGACACATGACCATTGTTGTTATTGTTATTTTTATAACGTAATAAAACCACCTTAGCTAATCTCTTAAGAGCCATCTAATACACACTATAAAAAGATGAGCTTACGAGGATAATCCAAGCACATTATAAAACTTTTATTGTTATCAGGCGAACTTCGTTTTAATAGAAAGTTTACTTGTAGTTCCAAGTGAAAGTATTCAATAAGTCTTTCATAGAGGCTTTGAGTAAATGGACTCCATTTCCATAAAATGCTTTTTGATTAGATACAATAAATTTGAATGATTTTTGATTCTATTACCAACCCACCTGAGTACGAATCGGGAAATAATTCTCAGAATAGATATTTAATGAACATAATAAATCTCCAGATGATGAGCAATAAAACCATTTGATGACGTGTTTACCTGTAATGGCTGTATATTGTTCCTCCCTGTAATATAATAATAATAATAATAACGCACACACTCAACATAGCCCCGCACTAGGGAAACCCTGTGTCGCGGGTGCCATGGACACACACATAGACAACCACAAATCACACCCAAACTCACGAGAGAAATAAATGTAGGCCATACAAATATTTCTCCCGGCCCGGGAATCGAACCCGGGGACCTCTGCGTGGCAGTCCGGTATGGTAACCGTTCGGCCACGGAGGCAGTTAGAATAAGAAATAGTAATAAGAAAGTATCGTTTGTAAGCATTCATAAATACCTGAATCTAAAATAAAAAAAGGATATAATTGATGATGAACATTGACTTACAATTATATGGACGTCGGGTCCGCGCTAAAAAGTGTCCGAACTTATAGGGCGTTAAAATCGTATAGGTACAGAGCGTCATTCACGCTTTAGTCTTCGTTTGTTCGACTGACAGCGAAGCAAGCAAAATTAGACAGTACTGCGATGACATTACAATTTAAATTCAACGTTTTAGCTTTTTCACTACGTTTAAATAGGTTGACTTGGGACATTTTTTTCGTGGTTTTTGTATTAGACCCGTCGTCCATTTATTTGTAAGTCAATGATGATGAACGATTAATTGTTACTCAGTATTAAAAGTATGAACGAAGTATGAATTTAAAAAAATAATTATTGCACTTTAAAAAATTTCATGATAACAGACTACCACAATGTATCATAGAATAAGTTAAAGAAGACTTTGATGAAATTTGGATAACAGATCTTGGTTTAAAGGAATTAGTAGTCGTGGGCAAATATACACAATTCAATACATTATTTATACCGCAAAACAGCCTTTATGTATTCTAAATTAAAAGGAAGAGCTAGCGAAATTATAAGCAAGGGACTTAAGATTTTACTTATAACTTTTTTCGACAAAATTATGAAAGTCACGCACATTTTCTGTTGAAAGAGATGAAAAATATGACGACAAAATTAAGTTAAGAATTACATTAAGCGCAGTAGATAAAGTACATTACAAATGGCTTATTATAGAACCTTTTGTGTGTGGACAAAGCCATCGCGATGTCGGGTTGATAAATTGAACCATTTGTAATCCCTTGAAGCTATCAGGCGCAAAATAGTGATTATTTACGTGGTTTTTTATTAGTATAATGTCTTTTGTTTATTAGACTTTGTATACAATTTGATTTTTACGTATAGGCATTATCAATTATTTTAGATAGAAACATTGACTTACAATTATATGGACGTCGGGTCCGCGCTAAAAAGTGTCCGCACTTGTAAGGCGCTAAAATCGTATACAGAGCGCGACACTCCGCTTTAGTCTTCATTTGTTCTACAGACAGCGCGATACTGCGATGACATAACAATTTAAATTTCGAATAGGTTGACTTGGGACATTTTTTTCGTGGTTTTTGTATTAGACCCGTCGTCCATTTATTTGTAAGTCAATGGATAGAAACGAAAAAAATTCATAAACATAAAACGCGCTAAAATAAAGCAAGAATGGTGTGACACGACGTCAGTTAGACCCTGTTCCGAGGCTGATTGAATTTGCCTCTAACGGATATAGGGCAACTAACTCGGTCGGATGTGGACGTGAAGTGTTCCTACGTTACTTCACTTGTTGATTACTCTCGAAAGTTTGGATAGTAGGCACGGCCACAGCGTTGGTTATTCGTTTAGAAGCAGTAGAACTTCTTTTTCCATTTGTGCCGCCAAGCAGGAATGTAAGGATTACTGTATTCCGGTTTTGAAGAGTTACTGTGCTGGGAAAATTACAGGCACATGGGACTTGTTAATTTATGTCTCAGGGTGAATGACGGGAGCAATGTCCCTTTAGATTTATGCGATTCAAAGCTCTGAGTGGTCACTTGGTCCCAGAGGCCTGTGTCCAATAGAGGACGTCTTCCAACTGAAGTTGTAACATTTAACTACAAATCTTAAGTTTTTTTTTCAACAGTCGTAGTAATAAGTTTACGAACAAAATTTTTTTATCATAAAACACTAACTTGCCCGTTTAGTGAGTTATATGATAAAAGAGCTTTTATCATATGAAAGTCATAGAAATAACATGACGTGTAGTAAAATTTTATAACTCTTATTTAAACATAAAAAGTTATCGACTAATTTCGTTCGTAGAATCTTTAGGCGTCGTTCTAATTAAACACGAATACGCGATCATCGCACAAACGCGCGACGACGAAAAGCGATATCCTAATAGATCCTAATAGAATCGCCCGAGCTCGTGTTTCCGCGATCATGGGTGCGGTCACGGAACCCGTTTGCGGATAACGCGAAACGATTATCAATTAGGACACCTACTCCGATATCATTATGTTTGATCGTACGAACTAAGCACGCGCGAATACATTTCAAACATTATAGTCGCGCGATTAAATCACGCAAACGGCAATTAGGACACCTGTTCGAGATCTGTATGTCTGATCGCAGGTTCACACGGACAAAACTCGTACGAAGTTATGATGGTCGCGTAATCGCATTTAATAATGACAACGCCTTAAACCTCTCTTGTGAAAAGTAGCCATTTTGCAGGTGTGACCTTACACCATAAGTGAGAAATGTTAGGTTATTTTGGCCATAATTTGTTTCACCACAGCCACAAGTGTGCAAATTGCATGTTCGCTAAATGACTATTGGCAAATGACTAGCGAATGAAAGCGGTTGCGATATTGTTCAAACAGTCTGCGACAATTTATATTTATTATTGTTATAATATCATTCTTCACGTCTATGTGAACCCTTCTGGTATGAACTGATCCATCACACCTACGCGGCCCAAATGTATGGAACAGTAATTTTTCTTTCCGCAGTCTGAAAAAGGACCGTATAGTAAAATATGTTTGGTTTCGGATATTGAATATGTAAAAGGATGACAGTTAATAAATTAGAGTAACAAAAATTAACTAAAAAGACCATTTCTCTTAAAAAAAGATGCATTTGAGTTCGAATTAGAGCTAACTAAACAAGGTATTATATATTAAAATGAGGCGGTTATCACAACCAATTGACAACCAATTAGCCGGAGACTTCAGAAACTAGAAAACAATTGTTCCCTGACATAATTTTGATGAATGAATAAGTTTTTTTTCCTAATATCAATCGACGGAACGAACGCGTCTGGTGGTAAGCGATACGCCTATCTATAACATTGTCACACAGATTGTCCCAGGTGCGATTCCCGGGTAGGGAGAAATGTTTGCATGGCCTATATTTATTTCTCTCGTGAGTTTGGGTGTAATTTGTGGTTGTCTATGTGTGTGTCCATGGCACCCACGACACAGGGTTTCCCTAGTGCGGGGCTGTTGTTGAGTGTGTGCGTTATTGCAACAGTTGCAGTGCCACTCAGAGCTTTTATTCGCAAAGATCTTACGGGCCCTGCCAGTGTGCCCGTCACCCTAAGACATAAGTTGACGAGTTACTTTTCGATCCGGAACGCAGTAATGCTCACATTATTGCTGAGCGGCTGAAATGGTAAGGTGGTAAGGTGGCAGTACTTTCCTGGATGAACTCTTTCACAAGGAGCTCTTCTGCTACTAAGTTAATACCTTGAAATGTTTAAAATAAAGTAATAAAAATATTATATACGCCTCCACCGTCCGTTTGTTTTGTAAGGAATTTTCCAGCAAAAACATTTTGAATACTACTATTATAAAGCGACTTTAGTTTTCAACCATGCGAATATAATATATTTATTTAGACATAATATAATAACGTTTTCCGTAATCTAAAGGACAATGCCGCTGAATCAAATGTATTTCTGGAACCTGAATATATTATTATATGTAAACTTCGATCTTGGGGCGTTAAACAAAATTAAAATTGAGTTTCCTAACTCAATCAATAAAGGTTGCTTTTTCCGCTTCAGGCAGTCCTTGTGTAGGAAAATCGAAGATAGCGGTCTCTCTTTTAAGTACGGCAAAAACAGCGAATTTGCGATAAAATTACGCCATCTACTTGCTTTGGCGTTTTTGGCTTCTGTTGAAATTCTTGAAGTATGATACACTTCGTAAAGGAGCTAGTGTTACCACTGGGAGTTGAAACAATAACAATATGGTTTTTGAGATGTTATATTTTAGGAAAATTGAGCGCACATCAGTCACATGCAAGCACAAGCACGTTAACAATTTCACGTATACGTCAGCCTATATTTTCACCCACGCTGTTGTCAATTTGGGCCAATAACAAAACAACGTAGAGGGATGGTATCGATGATGAAATGCACTGTTGGATGATATAAAACTTGTTTTTTTTTTAATCTTAAGAAATTTATTGCAGAACAATTATCCACGAAACACATAATAGAAATAGCTAATACTGCCACAGGTAAAACACCACCTAAAAAGGAAATTAAGCAGCACAATGACTGTATCAGAAAGCTGAGCGAGTCTAAGGCGAAAATGACCTTACTTGATTTTTTAAGAGGTATTGCAAATCATACGATATTGTAACATTTATTTTATCACAACAAAGTTTAATTTTCAAAACATTTGAGAGACGTTTATTAATTTTGGATGTTGATTGTATTTTTTTGTATTATTTTTAATATACATTAATTCAATTTGTAAGAATACGTTATTACACTCGTTCGTTTGTGCAAGGGATTATGTTCCTGATATATATAGTTTTTTCATTATTAGGTAATAATATAGAATATTAAACATTACAATACTGTTGTTTTATTACTCACCTCAAATAAAAAGCCCTATAATATTCATACTCAAATATAGATTCTAATTTAAGACTTTTAATTAAAATAGACTACAGTAGGTATTCACCAAATAAACAAATTTTACTATGTAAAATACAAACAACTTTTGATACTATTCTTTAACGAAGTGTTATTAAGATTTAATTATCGTATTAATTATTTCTTGTAAATCAATTTAATTATTCGGTATTGTAAAATTGTTGTGACTTGTCACTTTTTTGTTATCAATAAATGTCTATTGTCAATAAATGTATATATACTTTACTGAAATCGCAAAGAATTGGTCATTTGTTAATGTGTACTCGACAAATATATGGGATAGCTGACAGCACACTTTTTATTCACGAATTCAGAAGAGACCTTGAAATGTAAAGAAAACGGTCTCAAGAAGGGAGCGTGAGTTGTCCATAAAAATTGATTTTTAGTGCTGATCGACTCAGTTTCATAGGAGGATCATTTAATTTACTGTAAGAAAAAATCGGAATAACAGAAATTTGTCTAATTTAATACAATACTTTTACATACAAAATGAATAAAAATTTAATGCTCATAGGCTTAGTTTTATGTAAGGATCATTTTATTGTATTGGAAGAAAAAATCTGGACGGCAGAAATTGGTAAAATTTAACAAAATATTTTTCCATACCTCCTTATCGTATGCACAAACATCTTGAACTACAACATCCATTAAATTAGTTTCTTAAACTGGTTCTAAGCGCTGTCCTCGGCTTCCGAGATCACAATATTTACATACCTATAGAATCAAACTACTGCGTACATATATTATTCGGAGTAAGTTTCAAAACTTTACCATATGAATTTCAAACCACGCAAAGTTGGAGATTTGACAAAAGATAAAAAAAAAATTAAATTAACACAAAGTCAGAAATTAGGTCAGGAAAATTGAGAAGGGCAACCTGAAACGAACACTGGGTAATTTGATCGCGGATTTAAAAAAAATGAATCAAAATTAAATAATAGTATAACATTAGACAACAACACATACGTTGCTCTGATCCCAAGGTAAGTAGCTAAAGCACTTATGTTATGATTACATGGTATATGATTATAAACGTTTATTCAAACAAGACCAACATTTCAATCACAATGACTGCGAGCCCGAAACGTAGGTTTTGATTGAAAACACAAATATCCGATAAAAAACTTTCATTTCCAATCAATCAAAATTGTTTTGTTTGACAAGTACTACAATAAAAAATGAACAAAAGATAAATTATTAACAAAACGCCAATTGGACTTACGAATTAGTTACAAAAGATTATGGAGTAAATGATGAGAGTAAATTGATATTTTGCCAAAGCCACTAATCGTCAAGAAAATACTAAAACACATACTTGAACAAAAATTACAATTAAAATGCAATAAAGAATGAATATTTTATAATTCAAGAACAACACTGAAA
>NW_020653945.1:20530826-20542283 GCF_003589595.1 Hyposmocoma kahamanoa
CGGCGGCGGTATGAATGTATAATACAAAAAGTATTAAATCAATTTCAGATAGGACCGGGTAGTCGTTCTTACTCGACGCCAGATACAAAAAGAAAGTGCCAACGTTTTCTCACATAATCAAAATTCTGTCAAAGTTCTTTGTGAGAAAATATTAAAACTCTGTGTCAGTATTGCAATAAATGGATCAATGTTATCTAGAAGATTTTTGTGGAAATACAAAGTGCTCAGAGCAGCTTATAGAATAAACTAGGTTTGTTACGCCTGTATTATTAATAAAATTTTTGCGAAACAACTTTCATAAGACTATAAACATTATTTTCTTTTTTTTCTACATATTAAAGCTTACTTTAACCATCTATTGAATAACAATTTCGACTTATAGCTACCAATAAATGTAAGTGTAACGTGTATATGTAGGTATATGGGTAACGTAACTTCCGGGGAAAGCTGTGTCCTAAATATTACTTAGGGACATAAATTATAATCCAGTCATGTTTCATTAAGTTCTGTGCAGTAGTTATTGTGTAATGTCTGAACATATCTCCGCCAAGGAAAGGATCTAAATTCAAAAATCCACCATGACTTAGTAAAGTGGGATTCACGTGAATTCCACTTTTTGGAAGATATGTTATCTTCCATTAGTGATACCTTTGAATATAGGTTCTTTTAGAATGTTTTTATGCACCATGGAACCAAGCAATAATATAAGTAAAATAAAATACAAATTATTATCACACTATAACAAAATAGTGCTGTAACTCAAAATATGTGAAATTCAATATCTTATAATGTGACGTACAGAGAATGGTCGTTAGAATATTGTAAAAAATCAATTAAAATATATCTATCTACCTCAAATTAAGACAAACTTTTGTGAGTTAATTGTAGACAAAATAGTCTTTAATGAAATAAAATTATTTTTTCCCTTTTATATTTAAATACATTTGGCAAGCGGGATTTCAATCCAGAAAAATAGATTCATTTCCTATATGTAACAATCGCGTAAATTGTTTAAATGTCTGTAATAAACTTTAATCAATACACAAAATTTAATACAGGAAGTATTAAATTTTGTGGCCGAACGGTTATCATGCTAGACTACCACGCAAGAGGTTTCGGGTTCGATTCCCGAGCTGGAAGAAATATTTATGTGGTCTACATTTATTTCTCTCGTAAGTTTGGGCATAATTTGTGGTTGTCTATGTGTGTGTCCATGGCACCTGCGACACAGGGTGTCCGTAGTGCGGGGCTATGAGCGTGTACGTTATTATTATTACTACTATTAATAATTTTTCAAGGAAGTGAATAATTCGTATTTCATCGATTCTGAAAAATTACCTTTTTGAGTTAATACACTACTGTATTAACAGTGTGATATGTAGGTAAGCCATGTTATTAATTATTTGATAATAATATAATGTAAGCTTTTATTTATACATTCCTCTTATTTATACGTCTCCCGCTCTGTTTAGATTTCCTCTGCCTCTAAGGTTATGTGGATGAGATCACTCTTTTCGATAAGGCCGCCTTTGCCCACATTAGTTCTATGTTGTTTCTGCACCGTTTTAGTTCTTATGTGCGAGTAATAAAGTGCATAACACGAGTATCATAGTAAAATATAGTATATTAAAAGCTTTGTTCTTGTATTCAGTTGACTGGTTTTAAATATTATTTTAAATTGCCCAATCATTGAATTTACTAGTGTCAAATTGTTGTAGTCAACAATTGACGTAAAAATGTAATAAAAGGAAATGCAAAAGGAGGAAACACACGCCCAACCCTTGTATATATATTATTTAGATTATATGCCAAACAAGAATTTCGTTGCAAATATCTATTCTGTATCGTCCCATAAAATTTACCTATAACGTCAATGAATAAAGGTAAAGGTAATACGGGTTCCCCAGGGAGACGTTTTTGGTCCTTCAAACAATTTTGTGTTCCCTAACTATTATACCGTTTGCGTTCATTCCGATCCATTCCCATAGGACGACTCCTATCACCATTATTTTAAGCAATACTTTTACTATTACTTGAGGCCGGGCCTGTAGAACATATGAAGGCGGCTCAAAAGTAATCACTTATGACTATTTTGAATTAACAAAATAATACTGGCCATTATCATGACTCATTCCTTGTTTATTCTTTTTTAAATTACCGACACTATATATTACGTTTCTTGGAATTCCCTTACATTTCCTATGTAATTTCATATTGAAAAAAAGTAACCATGGTCGTCTTTTATTTCATACGTAACGCTAATACATTACATAGATATCGTTGTAGGTTGGTTGTGCATAGGTAGATTACTTTTCAGCCGCCTCTTGTATTTAAAAAGATATATTCAGAGCATTTGCGCACTACGTCCCATTCGTTTTCGAATCCGAGACATGACGGTCCGGAATATCACAGGGATCATTGTATCTCTATGTTTACAAGCGATAGTCGCATTTTCTCGGATTCGAATTTGACTTAGTGCTCAAGTGACATTCGAAGTATGTCGCAGTTTTCTAGATTTGTGTAGTCTCGGATTTGGAACAAACACGAATCGGTTGCGGAAGTCCATGTTAATAGAAATGAAAGTAAATTAATTCGTCGAACAATCAACAACAGTCCTGAGGGCGCACCGTAACAGCGAAACACGTCTCGGGTATATTTTTGGAGGTCCTGTTTGTGAGTGTACGTGCGCATCTGATATTTATTTTATGCGAAGGAGGGTGGGAAAATTAACTACTTGAAAAAAATCGCACTCCCCAACGAATAACATGGTAACCGATAATTCTACATTTTACAGGAAAAATAGAAAACTATTTTTTGTGTATATCTCAGCCCGGGTGGATCGTAGGATAGTTATTTCTATGTCAAAACAAAGCTAATTTTTTTACAGTATATTTTCTTTTACGATTTTTTGTATTAGTTTTACTAAATAAAGTTATTGATGAAAGTAATATTACTGAAATTGCAGGCCAAAAGTATAGTATGCAACGCATCATTACCATATTATTCGCGTGTAAACCCAACGATTTCGTAGTCAGTATTAATGCATTACCGTATTATTCGTTGATATAAGGTGTCAAAAAAGGTAAAAGTAATATGATATTACGACTTTATTCGGATGAAATCCAAGCGATAGTGCATACAGTACTTGGTATATGCAGTAATAGTACAATTACAATAGTATCTGTTGATGTATGGTATCAAAAAAATGAATAGTAAAGTAATTATGCAAATACATTCTATATAAAAATAAAAACAACACACGAATACAATTGTTTTAATGTGTTTCTTAGGCGAATTTAATGGTTATCATTACTTACGGAAAAAAAATTAACGATAGCATAATCTGTACTAACTTGTTATGTATATATATTCGTGTAAAAAGGGTTTTTAGACATTAAGGGAATAATATTATTATGTTCATTACGGGGCCAATGAAATGAATATACTTTTATAAATAACCATAGAAATATTACAAAAAAAATTACAAGGTCTAATTATCGGTCTAGTTAACTACCGCAGCAACACATTACCATATTATTCGGTGCGAAGGGCGAAATGTACAACACAAGCGCAGCTATTTTATGCGATGTAACTATAGTATAATAAGACAAGTAGGGTAACTTCGTACAAATCCAGCAGCTCGGCTTGTATGTGTTCACGCCCGCCGCGCGCCGTGTACGGACGCACACATTCGCATAATCTCGCGTACACTCATGTTGCTTAAAGGCCCATTTACATGGGGAGAGTTTCTCGCACGCTTCGTGACGAAAACTCGTAGGCGATTATCGTAAGCAATAATCGCCATAAGATTATCGTATCATAATGTTTACATTCAGGCAAGAACTAAAATCTCGCCTACGATTATGTCATACGAGATTCGCAAGCAACTTAATCGCCTCCTCGACTGTTTACACGGAGAAATATGTAGTAAGGAGATTCTTGCTTACGAGTTTTCGACTTGTCTAAACACGATCTCGTATGACATTTTTTCAAGTTCATACGATTATCGTACAAATCGGTTCGAACCGTTTTGAGTGCGAGAATTGCCATTCGAGTTCAGTGATTACTGCGGTATGACTATGGACATATCAAAATGATGCAAAAACCATTCAAATTTGAAACTGCTGATAATATTAAGTTCACTGTATAGAAATATAATTTTGATTTATCATTTTTTTTAAATTTTATAACTACTGACACAAACAAAAACTGACAATTATGATAAATTTATAGGGCGAGTGAGTGCGTGAGTGACTGAGTGAGTGAGTGAGTGAGTGAGTGATGAGTGATGAGTGATGAGTGAGTGAGTGAGTGAGTCAGTGAGTGGTGGGTGAGTGAGTGGTGAGTGAGTGAGTGAGTGAGTGGGTGGTGAGTGAGTGAGTGAGTGGGTGGTTAGTGAGTGGTGAGTGAGTGATTGAGTCAGTGAGTGGTGAGTGAGTGAGTGAGTGAGTGAGTGAGTGGTGAGTGAGTGAGTGAGTGAGTGAGTGAGTGAGTGAGTGAGTGAGTTAGTGAGTGAGTGAGTGAGTGAGTGAGTGAGTGAGTAGGGAGTGAGTAGGGAATGAGTGGGAAGTGAGTGAGTGTGGAGTTAGTGAGGAGTGTTTATTGAAAAGTACTTGAATAGTCGTGTCGGCCATCTTGGATTTAGAAATAAATGCTATGTTCGTAATGAGCACCCCCAAATACCTCAAAAACGATACTCAACTTGCCATTATTGAAAAGTGCGGGCACTACTTTTCATCCTGGATTTAAAAAGGAGTGCCATATTCGTTACGAGAGCACCCTAAATACTATATTGCCCACGCTATATTCGACCACAGAGGCACTCACTCACTCACCGTTATTTGAAATTTTTTTTTCGCCCTCGTTCCATTAATTCTTGTCTTAGAAAAGCAGTGATAATCAAAACACCCTCGCGCACTGCACTCGTGGTAGAAACGGCTGGCACAGAAACTCGAAATACGATTTTTGCTTTCGAGTTCTGTTTACACGGAGACGTTCAATATTGAAAGGCGAGGAGATTATCGCTCACGTGGACGGTCGATAATCGCGAATGTTTAGACGAGGAAAGTTTTTTTATATTCTTTCGATAATCGCATCTTCGAGACGAGAAACTCTCTCCATCTAAATGGGCCTTTACGCAGGCTGTCGCACGCTCCATTCATTAGCGGTCGCTCGCTGTTTAAAAAATGACATCAAATAGTAGATATGTTTGTTGTTGTGTTTGCGGTAGTTTAAAAAAGAGTGCCTCAAATTCAGAATTGCACAAAATCTCATTTCTACTTGATAACTATAGTTCATAAATCAAAACATCAATCTGCATTTAACAAAGGTTACTTCAATATAGGCGAGAATACTGTGATGAACACCTTTTTTTTTTTAAATTATATTTACAACTAAAATATTAATGTGACAACCCTAGTGGTGTGAGTGGGAGAGTATTTGCTCTTACTACACTATATCTAACCTTCAACGGGTTCGTGGAGCAACAACTTAGTTTACTTCCAATTACATACAATTTTCTCGATGTCCGTATAGAGTACGTTTCGTATAGAACAAATGATATTTTATTATCGATGTCAATCCATCATCAATATCATTAATTCCTCACAGAAACAACAATATTTGCTTAATGAACGTCAAACACGGTAAAATACGGCAGAATACATTTTAGATATGAGTTGAGGAGCATTAATTGTTGAAGTGTGTTTGGTAATGTAAATATTCATCAATTTTATATTTCGATGAAGGATTTTTAAGAAAGACTTTTAAAACATTTTTTCTAAACCGGAATCTTTGTTATATAAACGCCTCCAGAACCTCACGAACGTCTTATTAACTCTGCTTCCTCTTGATTGCGGTTGGGCCAACTTATTCATGGTTCTAGCAAAAGTTATTCATAATTTCCAGACTTTTCATCGACTTAGTCTATTCTTTTTTAATGTTATTCAAGGGAAAGACACAATGAAATAAGGGAAGTACTACCACCTATTTCTGCCGCCAAGCAGTTTTGTGAACATTACTCAGTTCTAGTTTTGAATTACAAGTGCATGGGACTTGTTAACTTCAAATCAAAATGTTGCGATTTAAATTTCTGAGTGGTAATGCAACTACTATGGACAGGTGTGTCGCTTAATACCGGGCGCACAACTTGTTCGTTTCGTCACTAGGTATCATAAAAAAATTGCACAAAAATCTATTAGAATAAACAGACCTGCAGTTTCAGGAACATAAACAAGGATTTTGCAATTAAGTACGTTGTTCGCTGGTAGATTTATACAAATTGTCAAATTTCACCGTGGAAATATAAATCCTGAGTCAGGCACACAAGGCACAAATTTACGATATCATGAAATCGCATTCCGAACTTTACATTTCGTTTCTTTCTCTTCTACTTTATGTCCTTTCCTTTTTTCTTTTTCTATTGTATTTTCATTCGGAGGAGGCCGTATGATAATCGTTATTCCTAAGTGCCCATCACACTAATTTGTTTATTGTATGAATAGAGTTGTCCTTTTGAGAACATAATAATTTTATATTTCAACGTCGACTATTACGTTTAACGGATATGGAAATTGGAAATAACGACAATAGCTACCATAAACACCCTGACCCGAGACGACTTTGAAAAGTTAGTTTCTACATAGACCCGGCCGATGAAAACCAATGTACAAACCATTCGACAGAGGTCGTTAAAGAGTGTATTAATAAATAGTCGTACATGGCATCTACCCAAGCAGCACACCCATATCTAAATAAACTATATATTTAATATACTATAAGATATCTAATAGAATTTAATTCGATTGAATATTTTAAGAGTTCAAATTCCCTCAAGATATCTCGAAGAAGGTTTCTAGATAATTTTATAGTTATAGTGGGCACAACTTTATTAGTAGATCACAAGAGTGCTTTGAGAAACTATCTGTAGGTAGTGTTAAGAGTGATTCTTATCTTTTTTCTCAAGTAACCCTTCTAGAATGCTACGAAACCATTTGTAGAATGTAGACAGTTTTTATTTAGTTTTGTCTACAAGAAAGTTTTTAGATAATTTATAGTCTATGATAGCTTTCTTAGGAATGCTATTTTAAAACCAAAATACTAAAGCGTTACAAACATAAGACTCAATTCTCTTAATACTAATAGATTTCAAGGCTTTCAAAATATAAACTATCAAAATTGCAACATGGCGAAATTAAATATAATATTTCTGACTTTTTCGCTCAATGTTTAATCGGTTAGAAATCGCAAATTGACGTGCGACTCTAAATACATTGTGAAAAATGATGTAAAACCTGCACTAAAAGTAATGCGCTCGCTAAATTTTAAATTTTTATGTATAAAATAAAACTTTATAAAAATACAGTTATCGATTTTCGGTTTTAAATATTTATACCTAGAAAGTTTAAATATACAAAATAACTCACAAAACAAACCATTTCCAAGAAGTTCTAGGCTTCTTCAAGCTAATTCCAACTTAGATTTACTTTTTAAAAAGAAAGGAAATTTTTCTCGGCTACTTTAAAAATAAAAATGGCGATAACAATTTAAAGCTTTTTTCAAAACACTGTTGGAGCATTTTGTCTATAGCTTTATCTATAGAAAAACTTTAGAATATGAAAAGATTATTTTTACTTGCTTTAGTGTAGTTGAACTTGTAGAAGAATATTCCTCCTATGAAGTTTTTATGATTGTCTACAAAACGCGATGTTTCTAAGCGATTTTTTTCTTTTGACAGTATTACAAAACCTTTATAAAGTTATAGCAAATAGTGAGCATAATATGCAATAAAAAACTTTTGAAAACAGTACGTCAAAATAAAAATTGAAAAAGCCAATTTGTCGCAAAAAAATATTATTCTGTATAATTATATGGAATATGTTATAATATGGCTAGAAAGGTGGATAAATTTCCTAACATATAAATATAAGGAATATTTTAATGACATACCGAACTTATGTTGAAAGAAATAAAATTTTCATTACAAAATTGAGGTTATTTGTTCAAGCCAACCACATTTCACCAAATGCTTTCACTGTATTCTATTGATAGACTGCACAATACACATACACAACATTAAACTACAGTAGTTTACGAGCTATTTTCAATTGCTTTTATCATTTCACAACACGGAATTACTTCACAATGTTTATTTATTTGTCAACAAACAAATTCCGCCCGGACGCCAAAAAAAAGGCCCGAGCGCGAATTACGACTATTGTATCCAGCGTTGCCAATTTGTAGGGAATTCCCCAAGTAGTGGGGAGTTTTAACTAGATTGGGGATTTTGTGGGGATTGGCTCTATGTGAGGAAAATGTGGGTATTCTAACATTTTATCATTTTGTTTAATCTATCAATTGCTGATGCATCGCTAGTTTGATCGTTACTGTTAGAAACACTGATATGATGGACTATATCGACGTGTTATTCAACATCGCACATCCCTCGTATTATTAACAAGCTGCTTAAATAGAATTATTATTAGAGCACTTGGTTCTGAATTGTAAAATTACTAGTCGGTGCGTGTTGAGTTCGCGATTCTTTCCCCCGCTTAGGCCGGTCCCCGGTATGAAGCAAAAACGAAATCAGCTATTGATAAACAAAGCCGAGCAGTTATTACTTCCACACCACAACTTACCACTCGTCAACTTTAAATATTAAATATAGGTCGAAAGTCATTGATTATTTCTAACGTTAACATAGGGTCAAATAATCAATTTACTTAATTTTGTAAGGCAAAGAAAAATGATTTTTTGTTCAGACTGATTACAGATTAATGTTGAATCTAATTAATATAACTGCCTCCGTGGCCGAACGGTTAGGATGCCATGCAGAGGTCCCAGGTTCGATTCCCGGGTCGGGGGAAATATTTGTATGGCCTACATTTATTTCTCTCGTGAGTTTGAGTGTAATTTGTGGTTGTCTACGTGTGTGGCACACAGTCCATGGCACACAGGGTTTGACACGTCACAGGATTTCCCTTGTGCGGGGCTATGTTGAGTGTGTACGTTATTATTATTATTATTATTAAAATAAATAAACGATTTAAGGTCATCCAATTTTATAATTAGTTTTACTTTTTACATTCTGTTTACATTCACAACAAACGTAATAGATTCTTACATTTTGAGTTTCTTAGTTCTTTGTTATATTTTTAAGCGATGTATTTCTAATAAATAATTAAAATTCGAGATGTGGGGAATTTGTGGGGAATATGAACTTTGCTCTCCCCAAATTTGGGGATTTTAACCGTGATTTTTGGGGACTTTGAAAAATTGGCATTGGCAACACTGATTGAATCGAATGATGTGACTTAATATCCAAGGTTCACCACCTCCACCAGATCTTTTAATATTCTTTACTTTATCCATTTTGCATGAACTCTTACAACGTCCAATAGAGTAAAAACCCTAATTGTAGTATTTTTTAAATAAAATCTACTGATGACGCGCTATAACGTGTTTGTCAATAAGTACAAACGCTACAGAATAAATATAAAGTACATATATCTAGAATACACTTAAGAACACTAGTTTTTAGAGTATTAATAGACTTTACTGGATGTGTATAGAACAATTTTACTAAAAATAATCAGTTGTTCTACAGATGAACTTAAAATAACGACTATAAGAGTAAATCTTAAAACAGATTACACTTAATTAAGTTGTTTGGTATTAAATAGACAGGTGTTAAAATTTTCACTTCAGTGAAATTACTCTATAAGAACAATTTCTTTTTTCTAAAACCATTTATAGAGAGCTATTATCTAAATCGATATCATATTAAGACTGTTTATAGATATAACAGTTTTAAGGCTTATAAAGTGTACTCCTTGGGTAGTTCAGTATACTTCTGGATAACAGTGAACGGTTTCATTGAATGATAGTAATTTTGATTTCGATAATTCTTTTTTGTTGGAAAAGGGGTACTTCAGTTAGTATAGTTGTTCCATTCATATTTGAAGAAACTATCCCACCTCTGAGAGTGGCAATTTTAACAATTTTACTCTATTTCGGTTAACCGATTTCAATAAACCTTGGCAATTAGATGTATTTCCACAAACTTTTGAGGTTGGTTTTATTTATAACAAAATTTTAGACGTCAGACAGGCTAATTCGTTCAACGTCATGTAGCTTTATTAATGGCACTAGATTTGGTGCGCTAAAATGAACGTTTTAGAAATGAAACTAGTTTTTCGGATCTAAATCACGTACATACGTCTGTTGTAACCATGGGTGTGCAAAGGGCTTAAAAAAAGGGCCTTTGGTTTGTTTGAAAAAAAAACAAATATATCGACTGTGATTGGTAGAGATGTGATGTGTATCGGTACTATCTCAATTTCGACAACTTAACAGGATGAAGAAAAAGTTGTTTGCGTATAATATAGAATCTGGTTTATTAAATAAAAATACGTAGTTTTTAGATCTTTTTATTACACATGTATGTATGTACACTACATAATTTTATTTAATAAACCAGATGCTATATAAATAATCTTTCTTCACCTGTAAAGTTGTCAAAATTTAGACAGTACCGGTTACCAGTTCACAGACGATATGCAATTTAGATGCAGAAAAAATAGTGTCAATTCCAATGTTGAAACTATTATTCAAACAGTTTTAATAGTTTTCAATTTTTATTGAATTGATATTCAATTATTTTTGTGAAATTACTCGACTAGTTTGTTATAATTATTAATACAAAGATCGAACACTCAGAAAAAATTCCTTCGATCCGGCCGGATTCGAACCGACGTCTTCTAGCATACCGTGTCAGACGCTATACAAAAAACTAAGCCACGGAACGAACCAGCGGACTTCACGAATTTTTCTATGTGCTTGCAGTTTTAATTTTAGACCAACATTCTTAACACACACACTAGACACTACACAGAGAATTTAACCACAAGAACAAAAACGTCATCCATTTTGTTTGAAAATAAGTCAATCAAAAGACCTACAGTGAAGTCACTCGTTGTGGATTCGAATGATGAGACTAGACAAATTTCTGTTGTTCGCATTTGAATTCTATCTTTAGGTTTTCATTGAGCTCCAATACCTAGTTCTTATGCTTACAGTTATAATTTATTCGCCGCCATCGTCGTCAAAATCATTATACGTTCCACGCAAGGTTCAAGGGTTTGCTCCAAGTACAGCTTGACCACGGTAGTTCAATACGGGTTAAAGACAACAAATTTTTCAAAAGTTGCCTGAACTGTCGAAGTGAAGTCTCAGGACTACGTCCACTCGTCATTTATTAATGATTCACTTATCAATTAAATGTACGACCTCGCATTGCTACACTACTGTATACTGTGTTTTATTTCGTCTTTATTTTATATCTTCAAAAATATATTTCAATGTTTTAGAGCTTAAATGACATAAAATATTAATATATATATATATTACCATTCAAATGCCATTGCTAATCCCAAATCTTCTCTAGAGATACGGTCTTAG
>NW_020653945.1:20542383-20548328 GCF_003589595.1 Hyposmocoma kahamanoa
CAAATGCCATTGCTAATCCCAAATCTTCTCTAGAGATACGGTCTTAGCGTATCTCAATATATCTATATATATATATACAAAATGTATATTTTATATATATGCAAAATGTATACTCCTAAGACCGTATCTCTAGAGAAGATTTGGGATTAGCAATGGCATTTGAATGGTAATATTATCAAGAGCTACCCGAAAACACATAAAAGATAACGATTTACATCAGGAAAAGGGCGTCCCCAGGGAGACGATATAGGGCTGAACTTATTTTACATGTTCGAATTTTCGGAAAACTGACGTGTGTGTTTTAACTATTTTTTTTTTTGTACTTTCATACGTAACATACATATAGCCACTAATGACTGCGGAACAGGCAAAGAGCAGTGAATAACAATAAGTTTATACATTTTAAGTATGTATGCATATTACTTTCAAATTCCTTATGTACATTTAGAACCCGATTGAAATTATTTTGGATACATGATTTCTCTCTATTGAACTAACACCACCAAGTCTTCACCCATTCAGTACATTCAGTCGAAGTCACATAAACGTTATTCGAGAGATTTTAATGAAATTTTACTATTTTGATTTTTTTTTATAGAATAAATGAATGAATGAAATGGTAATCAATTACTTTTTATATGAAAGTTAAAAATGTACGGACATATTTTTATGCTGACCGTACCAACTTCCTTACTACGGTTCTCGACTCAACTCGTACCTGTCTTTTCAAGCACTCTCGTTTACTCTGGCTTTAAAATTAATTAATTAATGTTCAGCCTGAAAATGAAATAAAAACTCTGGATATACACTTTAGCACGGATTAATTCACTGGCAGCGTTGTTACCGGATAATAGTTTATCATCACCAATAACAATCAATAAAATGTAATAACCATTCCCCGTAACTGCAATATCAGTTATTAATGAAAATCGATCCGATGCTCTCATTCTGACGATTAATAGTCATGTAGTCAGAGATATGAAAACTAGCAGTAGCTGTATAATAACGTCTTGTAATAACCTGCTTTCAGGAGGTCTGTGTTTAATTCCCTGCGGATAGCCACAGCTGCCTCAGACGGTTATGCTTTCTCAACACTAATTGATTACATGAATTCATAAATCTTAAATATAAATAATTCATCTTCCTATTTAAGAGCTAGGTAGGCTCTTATCGATGGTGCAATTGTCTTGTAATCGTAAAAATCTATTAATTATACTCACCCACTCTGGCATACAAAGAAAGAAAAAATAAAAACTGCACTTTTACAAGCTTCACCATTCACGGCATATTTCCAATGCAAGGCTGTAATAAATTTAGCCCCCTTGCCTTAGCCTAAGCAATTAAGGTTACTATAATCGACTGCTGTATGATGACCTCTGGCAGTTGAGTAAAAGCATTAGCTTTATATATGTATAGAATCTGTAAATAATTAAAAAATTCAAAGTTTACTTTTAATTTATTCATCACAGACTTCAAAACTATTTTCTTTTTATAATAATATGATATTTTATTGATTACTGCAAAATCCATCTTTAGACGTAGGCTTCCTTCATCCTATGCCACTCGTTCCTACCTTCATTCGTAGGTTCATTTAATATGCAATGCTACGAAGTTTAAACGTATAATATAGTCCCAGAAAACTGTATTGAATTTGTCAACGGTTTGCACTGTGGGCGCAGGATGACGATTCCCCGGGTTCGATTCCCGGTAGGACACCTTTTCTAAATTGGTTCTGTTCTGGGTGTTCAGAGTTACTATCCATGGAGTGAATTCCATTGCTCTGGTATTCATATTACAGGGAATTCCCTTCTTTGAGATCAGGTATGTGTGGTTGTCTAAATATAGGTACATTACAAAATTGCTGAAAAGTTAATTTTTCAATCTTAAGTTCAATCAACGATTTCATACGCTTTACATTTTGGGTTTTGAACAGTCTAATTGCAAACGGCATAGGGTTCAATTTAAATATTAAGTTATAATATGAATTGAAAATATACTGAGTCATACTGTTACTTTTGTACACTACGTAAATGACGTAGAATATTTACCAGACTTCAAGGAAGTGGTACAACACATAGAGTGGGTAAAACCGGAACTCTTGGGTTATTGTATTGTATTTTGCAGTTACTTTAAAAAGCAGTATTTCCTGGGGCCTTGATCCGAAAATTACGTTTCTTTACTTGAAAATTTCCATTTTTGCTACAGAAGTTACATTACGAATATGAATAAATCCTAAAAGAAACGCTTCTGCGTACGGGGTTAAGAGCACGGCAAGCCTTGTCAAACTTAATGTCTTTTGCATTTAACGCCATCTTTGATTTAATTTATTGTATAATTTAGGGGCCCTCGTAAGTTACTTACATATTATGCGAGAGGTGAAAAACTACGAAAAATATAAGAAATATGACTATCTGGCAACACTGCTCAAAAGTTTGTAGTTGTGAATAAAATATAAGTTAAGTGGCAAGCAAATGGTTTGTTCCGTGGCATAGTTGGTATAGCGTTTGGCACGGTATATTAGAAGACGTCGTCGGTTCGAATCCAGCCGGATCGAAAGATTTTTTCTGAGTGTTCAATCTTTGTATTAATAATTATAACAAACTAGTGGAGTAATTTCACATATAAATAATTGAATATTAATTCAATAAAAATTTAAATAGCGACATCTCTAGCCGGGCCTGGTAGCTGTAAAGGTATATCTAACTGGGTGACGAAATATCATAGATTTTTCATAGACGGCGCTGAGTCTAAAAAGTCGTTGAAAAACCAAATACAAAGATAGGACGCAAGCACATAGAAAAATTCGTGAGGTCCGCTGGTTCGTTCCGTGACTTAGTTGGTATAGCGTCTGGCACGGTATTGTAGAAGACGGCGGTTCGAGTCCGGCCGGATCGAAGGAATTTTTCCTGACTGTTTGATATTTGTATTAATAATTATATAAGTTTTGTTTAAATTTTTTGCTTTTCATTTTTAATAATTCCGGAATTTTAGTGAGAGGTAAATGATTTACTCCAAGTTGATCACTCGAAGCTTAGGTCAATGTTTCGATGTTAGTTTATAACAAAGTTTAATAGCAGAAGAGCTCCTTATGAAAGTGTTCGTTCAGGGTAGTGCCACCTTACCTACTTGTGCTTCCGAGCAATGATGTGAGCTTGCCTAATCTAACTGCTTTCTAATTACTGCTAATTACTGCGTTCTTCTTTTGGAGAAATAGTGATGAAATTATAGGCACATGGAACTTGTCAAGTTATTTCTAAGGATGACAGGCGCAGCGGTAATATTCGTCAGATCTTTGCGATTTAAAGCACTGCAATAGCTACGGACAGGCGTGTCGCTTAACACTGGGCGCACGGCTTGTGCGTTACATCACTTGGTGTCGTAAAAAAACAATATCTTTCAAATTTAGTTCTATATACTTCAGAGCTCACAAGAAAAAAAGCAGCGGTAGTACATCGCAAGTTCCAACTTCCTGACTGAAGAAAATTCTAAGAAGTCGTTTATCGGAAAAAGGAATCGCCATTTAATTTTGCCTTTCAAATCGTTTTACTCCTTCCATAGCAATTTCAACAATCGTAAGGTTATGCGATTGTTTTACTGAATTAAGTATTTTTTGCGTGTATAGTATAAAAATGATAAATTAATATATTTCTAAATGCCACCACGAACTGAGTTATGTGATAATGTTGGTCCTTTGATCATCATGTTCCATTTAGCCATTATAATTTTAGAATTAATAATTATCTACCAGCCAGTAACCAACTCAATAATGACGGGAGCATAGACCTTTTCTGCAATAGCTTTAAAAATGTGAGAACCTTCTTTTGTGGCAATAGATAGGTAACTAAATTAGATTATACACAAATTTTCTTTAAATGAAAATTTACGGTGATAGATTGGTATAGAATTAAGGTGCACATTATATACTATATAATATATGGATAAATAAATATGGATAACCTGTAGTCATAGGTATATTGAAATTTTATCAGTTGGTATAGTATTTGTTTGTTTTTCTCACAGTATTTGCCTTTCTCGCAATATGTGTTTTATATAAATGTGTATAAAATTGATAATGAATGTTCTATGTGCTTTTATGTTATACTCTGTGAAATGATTGTAAATGTTTTGTTTCTGTTTGTATTTGTGCTGAATAAACGTGTTATCTATCTATCTATCTAAGTACATAAAAAAGATGCTTACGGTTAGTGCGGAGTAAAATGTATAATAATGTTTTTTATTTATAATACCAGTTACTGTGGCACTCAGAGCATTAAATCACAACGATCTTAGGGGCACTGTCACTGCGCCCGTTACCCTGAAACATAAGTTGACAAGTCCCATGTGCCTGTAAATTTATCAGTAGGTACCCTTCTCTTCCAAGCCGGAACGCAGTAATGCTTGCGTAACTACTTGGCGGTAGAAATAGGTAAGATGGCAGTATTTCCCTGGACGAACTCTTTCACAAGGAACGCTACTGCTACTAAAACAAGTTTAACTGATCTGAATTATTTAGATTTAACTCTAAAATGTCACATTCTTTATTTAATTTTTAGTAACTATTATTATTATTATCTAATTTAGACTCTCGCCTCTCCCAAGGCCTAAAAGATCAATTTTGATTTTTTATATGAAAGAGGCGGTATTTCTCGGTACTGGCACAGTCGGCTGGGGTCAGGGACTCAGGTTCAAGAACCGGCGAACAATACGTGCCGTATCGAGCAGGACCGCCTTCTGCATTTGTGCTGGAAGCGACACGCCTCAGAAATCCAACCGCCTCAAATTGTTAGAAAGACTGACTGAAATTAACCCGTTTGCGGACAAAACAATTGGGATTGTTTATTATTATTTATTTATTCTTTTATTATTGTTATTGAACATTAAATTATAAAAGATTATGTAGTTCGCTAAGTTTGCGAAACAAGCCTAAACACGAATGTATTTACAAGTGTCAGGGGCAGCCTGAAAACCAATGCTGAGCCACTCCTGTCGCTCAGTAAATGCTGAGACTGTCTTCCACATACGAATATTTTAATATATGTTTATGCATTACTTACTTCATATCTAGTGACTGATATAGCGATTGTTGTATTCTCGTGGATACGTTAGTTTGTGTTATTGTAATGTTATTGCCTTATATTCATAACTATCCATTTTGTAAAAGTAGCTGTAAGCTACCCTAATAAAATGATAAAAAAAAGATAAATGCGTATAGTAACATTTTTAGCTAATTAAAGTGGAAAATATAGTGCACCTAATGGAAAGAGAGCAATAGCCGCCGCTTTTATTCATTTCATTGTTTCAATACGTGTACTCTAGTCGACTTTTTGTTTCTGAGAACCTTCTTACGCATTCAGTAGAAAAATGTAAAGGAATTCCAGCTTTCTGGTTGAAATTTGTGTCTAGGTCATGTAATTAAATATCAAATTGGCTTAAAAAGTTTCTTAAAACGTCATTCACTAATGATGCGATAAGGAAGTCCCGCGAAAATGAATTTTGCGGTTCACAGGTTAAAGATTAAGTTTGCTAAACACCTTTTTTTCATATTCATATACTTAGAACCAAATAGAAGATATCTTAGGGCATCGATTGTACATAGGTACTGCTAACATCCTATAGCTAAGCTTGTACTTACATACTGCTAGGTAAAGCTCAGAGAATTCAATTTTAGTCAGCAGCTGTACTTTATAAGCAAAAACCTTTTCCTAAGCAAAATGTAATATTCACGTAAGTGTATTGTATTTATTGTAAGGCTTTTTGGAATAAGGATGCACGATTTTTTGCTTTGAATCGATTTTTAGGATCGTGCAGGTTCATATGCCTCTGAACCGGTTAACAGACGGATTATATATGATCGTATATCTTGAGTCGATCTCATATATTGTTTTAAAATTTTTAATAAATAATACACCTTTATGTATTATTTATTAAATGGGATAAGGGATGTA
>NW_020653945.1:20548338-20621970 GCF_003589595.1 Hyposmocoma kahamanoa
AATAATACACCTTTATGTATTATTTATTAAATGGGATAAGGGATGTATATCTTTTAACCCATTATACATACTTTTCACTCATAATTTTTACATATTATCACTTTATTATCACACTTACCAACTTTTCTATTGAAACTAATTTGTCATACTACCTTTTCTCAAAATAACAAATAAATATTGTATTTTCAAATCATTACGCCAATTTACACTTAACGTCTTAGTAATTTCAAAAACATCACAATATTGTATCATTGAGATCCGGTGGTGGATGCCTGGGGACTTATAGTACAGGCCTAACCTAGTTTAGGCACCAGTCTTCCACCTCACAATTTCACTGTATGTTCTTTACTATAAATACTCTGTAATTTGTATTGTTAAGGTGGAAAGAACAATAAATAATTTTTGAATTTTTTTTTATTTCAATTTTAATTAAATTATTTAATTGCCATAAATAATATGTAAATATTTTTTGATTTCTAACTAAACTTTTCAATAATAACGACATATAACTTAATGTCCAAAGCGTTGCCCTCTTCTTTATTTTCCGTTTATGTACTTGACAAAATCATTAATAAGATGAGATTTTTAAATTATTATTTTTGAATACGTTCTAGACGATTCGATTCGCCTTAATTTTGAATTGATCCGCATAAAAAACGCATTGAAATGAATCGATTCAAAAAATTGCTAGACCGTATGCAATTGAATCGTTCTTCATAAAAATCGAAACGTTATGTGCATCTCTATTTTGGAACAATAAATTATTATTATTACTTTTCACACTAAGAAGGTATCCTTATGTCACAAATCCCTTGGCGGCTGTGGGATATAAGAAATTGAGTTTTCAGTGTCTGTCATGTGATAGCTTACGTTTAACTGGAAAGCCCTTTCTACTCTTCAATTCGATACACAGCACTACTGCTTTCTCTCGGGTATAAATGGTACCTAAGCTCTACCACAAGTGAAGCATTCTGCAAATTTCGTAGAGTTATTTTTGAACCCTGAAACGGATGTCGTTTGACATTAATGTTCGTGCCGTCATCAGTTCGTAAATTATCTACAACATGACAAAGAAAATCGATTTAATTTGTAAAGGAGACGGATACGTTATAGTATGAAAGTAACGGGACTTACTCGCGTAGTATTTTAGTCGGAAGCGGTCCGACTAGTTTCGACCATAATCGATGGTCTTCTTCAGGGGTTGAGTGCAACGTTTGGGACCGCGTCTTATCTAGTACATAAGCTTTAGGACGGATACGCTTTCATGCTATCTTGGGCCTAGATGAAAAAATTTGAAAGTGTCAGTTAATAGCTTATATATTATATTGTCTAGCCTTCATTGAAAGTACTGCGGATTTTCGCAATCTGACAGCAGGTTTATAATTATAAGAGATTTAGTAGAAGTGAAGTTACGTAACAACCTACATTTAGGAGTCGTACTACCGCAGGTCGAATTAAAATTTTTCTCATACTAGTCACTTGTTATCATGTATTTAGTAACTGCCTCCGTGGGCGAACGGTTATGCCAAACTGACACGCAGAGGTCCCAGGTTCGATTCCCGAGCCGGAAGAAATATTTATATATCCTGCATTTATTTCTCTCGTAAGTTTGGGTGTAATTTGTGGTTGTCTATGTGTGTGTCCATGGCACCCGCGACACAGGGTTTCCCTAGTGAGGTGCTATCTTGAGTGTGTGTTATTTACGATTATAATATTGTATGCGGGTGTTTTACAGAGAGCTTTTAGGTCCTATACGTACTACTACGTAGGTAATCCAACATCAACATCACTTACACCATATTATCAAAATAGAATATAATAGAATAGAATAGAAATTTAATAATTTATCACAGTTTACGTACATAGAAAAACAAAAATATTTAAATGGACCGCTTTAAACGAACGTAACTGTATACAAAATGCAAAAGCGCGATTGGTAGCCATCAGGGAGAAATCTCACACGTTTTAATTGACTACCTTACCATCAGATACCGACCTAAATAGTGTCAGTTAATACACCAAATATTTAAAAGTTTGATTTTTGTAATTTTATTTATTTTAAAAAAAATATTTATTTTATTTATATTGTTTATGATGCTAGTAATATAGTAATGCGAGGTTGTTAGTATTATGAATGATATGAATAATATTATCAATATATAAACATTATAAAATAATCATGAAACACAGAAATTAATAATGTCGTCAAAAGCTTTTCCATCAAGCCGTTTCATTACGATGTTTCATCTGTCTATTAATTTAAATATCCTCAAGTAAATTATATTTGAATTAAGTACGAGCCACAAATACAAGCTGCTGGACTATTACGGTATAAGAGAAAGATGTTTTAATTTGATCGCTAAAATGTATTAATTTCGCCACGTAACCTTGACCCAGGTAAGCCCAAGATTAGAATTTCGTGCTTGGATTTCCTTTAAAGATACTTGTAATGAAATATTTTAATTATAAGTGAAAGACGGAGAATTCCCTCGAATATTGAATGAACTTTTTAGATAACGGGTGTTAATTACTTAAAATTGCAGGTAATATTTATAAATATCCTTTGGAAATGAAAATAATTGAGCGATGCCATTGTATTGCATTGAGATAGAATAAGTCAGGAAAAGAAACGTCTATCAACCTATCACAGTACTTATCCGACGTACGTCAGATTATAAAAATGTATTTAAAAAAAACATGTTTTAGTATAGTTAAGAGCCAAACCTGGTCACTTAGGTTAATGTTTAAATTTTTAGAAAAATTATTATCAAAATTTAAGACTTTTTAAATTTATTTCCTTTCACTGTGACAGTTTTTACTGTTTATGTTAAATTTTTTTCTTGTTGTCTTTGTTCACGTTTATGGCAATATTTAAATTTTGCAATGAATTTCAATTCACGCGTATGTGTTACGTAATATATATCCATAAGAATGAATTTCCCTTTAAAATATATTGTTAAAGTAAAATTATAAAAACATACCTTTGCAAATATTCCAATTTTAATTTAATGCACAAACACGTTCCGTTTCTGTTTTAACGATGTATTAAATCTTACTTCCGTTTATTAAATGCACTCCCACTGGCTGTTTTAGACACAGTCACATATTCGAGAATAAGAATAATATGAATTATGATAGAACGTTCAAACTTTTAATGATTTTATTTTATATTGCAAAAGATGGCGGCGAAAAAGTTTCGTTACGGAACTGGATATTATTTTCGAAGCGCGATAGACACGTGCATCACACTCGGCCGCCGCCGCCGAAATGAAGTGCCTTCGCCTACACCTGTTGTACTATCCCCCTTAGGGTGAAATTGCACTAAAGTAAAAATTAGCTCATTTTTTAACTTTGTCACTTTGTATTTCGATTGAGAGCGTGGATTTAATGTTATATATTAATTATATGGTTATCTTTTCATTTTCGCACAACTTTTTCGTTTTTTTTTGCTATATTTGTTTCTTTGTACCTTTAAATGCATGATTTTCTACAGCTATTGTTTCTAAAAAAATATACGATAACGACAAATATGACAGATAATAAGAAAAACGGAATCTCGAAATACGTTTTTACTGCATTTTGGTAGAATATGGCATAGGCTTGACGACCTTTGATGACCTCCGTGCTCGAGTGGCTTGCGCACAAGTTTTCATGGTGTCGCCATCTTGGAGGTCACAGGTTCGATCCCCGGCCGGGTCAATGTAGAAAACTAAATTTTGTGTATTACGGGTCTGAATGTTTGTGGTAACGTCGTTGTTTCCGATTTCCATAACGCAAGTGCTTTAGTTACTTACTTTGGGATCAGATTGTCTGAAATGCTGGTTTTTGTAAAATACTAATGCAGTCTTTTTATCTAGTAACCAATGTTTTAGAATTCTAACTGTTTGATACTTTTAAGAGCGTTTATTGTCATTATATGCTATGGCAGAATGCGAGGGGAATGTGTTTGATAGTTACTCTATACGTAAGTCATATGTTCTTTTAACAAATTGTTAATTTGCCTATTTTCTCCTATTACTGTACAACGTGTGAAGTAAATTACTTTCGATTTTTTTATTTTGTTTACCGATTTTTTATTTAAATTTATAAATTTGTTCGTTCAAGTGGAATCTTGAAAGCTGATTTTGAAATACTTGCCCAGTATAAATAGCATTTTCAAAAGTTGTACGTAAATATAAATCCAGTGAGTAATGTTCTGTGCCTCTACCAAGAGATAACAGTGACAGTTATTTTACTTTGAAGCTGATGAAAGAGTCAAGGGAATAAAGACTCCTCGTTTTTTTTTTATTATTACAAAGACCGAACACAAAGAAAAAATCCTTCGATCCGGCTGGAACCGAACTTGTGAACTCGCCATACCGTAGCTGACGCTCTCTCAACTAAGCTACGGAATGAACAAGTCAGACCTTATTAAGTTCTCTATGTGCTTTTTGCAGATTTTTGTTTTTGGCTCTACGGCGTGTCACCGTATCATCAAATGGTTTAGGTATTTTGTACTAAATAACGGTCTTACGAATACTTAAAAACATACGATGCTGCCCGCTGACTAATCAGTCGCTATTGGGCGCTTGTCGACGTCGGATCTATGTTAAATTTCTTCTGCATGTTTTTATTCTATTCATGTAAATTTTTAGCGCGCGGGTTGCGAGACGCGACGGCGGTCCCCCCACACCTCACCTCCTAAAATAGACTCGAGTTGTAATACCTCGTCTTAACGACTTTTTGCCTTAGATTTCTCACAGATCGCCATCTGTGAGAAATCTATGAAAATAATCTATAAAGTTACTTTTAAATCGAAATAACTTTTACGTAAATAACAAATTGGTTATAAATAAAAATACAAAAAAAAATTTACTATTCCAGAAACGTAATAGATTAAAAATCGACCTCAGAAGTTCGTGGAATTACATCTATTTGCCAAGGTTTATTGAAATCGGTTACCGGAAATTACGCGAAACCGAAGTCAGCCTCTGGTTTGCCACCCTTAGAGGTACAATATTTTCTTCAAATTTGAATGGGACCAATACTCAGGTACCCTCTTTCCATTAAAAAGAGAATCATCAAAATTGGTCCACAAATGTTAATAATTGGAGTTATCGTAACATACTTACAAAAAAATGCAGTCGAATTGAGAACCTCCTCCTTTTTTGAAGTCGGTTAAAAAGATATCTATCATTACACAACGTATAACACCTACAGGACCGTATACTAACTCTTAATTAATTAAAGTTCCCTGAAGCAATCGTTTTATTTTATATTTTTTCTACCGACTTGTATAAGGAGGTCAAAGGAAAAGTTTCGTAGAGAACAGAATAATATTTTATATACTGACAAGCGCCTAGCTACCAAATCTAAGCGAGTGAAATATTTACAAAGTTTCGGTAAGCTTTCTTTATGATAAGATTTACAAATTGACAACATGTGAGGAAACTTGTATACCGAAGAAGATTCACGGCTTTTAGAAAACGTGGAAAGTCACCAAACTGTATTAGAACATTGACTAAGATCCTCTTAAGCCAAGTAGTAGGATGAATATGAGTTGATAAAGTTACGTATTAGTCAAAACGAAAAAATCCAATATACACACATCAAGCACATTTTTGCGAACATTTTTTTCAAAATGTTCGTCCTGTCACTTGATAGTATAAAGAAAAAAATGGCAAAAATGTGCTTCATTACTAGACACTTTTGATGTGTGTTTATGGATGGATTTTGTAGAATGGTTGACTCAAAAGCGCATACTTCACTACATCAGAATTGTTTAAATAAAACAAACGTGTGTACCGCGTAAAATTAACTTATCATAGACAATCACAACTTTGTCATCTGATTATTTGTCTAATGAAAATCTCGGTGTCCCATTCGCATTAAAATTTAGTATTTCTTAACAAATACTGACATTTGTAAGTCAAACATGGAACTATTTTGGATTATGCCACTGTTCTTAAAAAGAAGCGATATCCTAGGATTTAAATTTTAATAACAAAAGTGCAGTCACGTATTGACGGCAAGATACTGTATTTGTACAAATAGAACCCGCCTGGATAGGTATTGCCACCCCACTTATTTTAACTGCAAAACAGTGCTGCTTCATGCTTTTGCATTTTGCTTCATTACAGATTGAAGGGTAGGAGAGTGTAGGGTACACGAGACTTGCAGTGTTAAGCCCTACGCCTGGCATTTGTTTTGCTTTGCCTTTACAAGGTAGTAACTACTTACCATTCAGGTGCACCGTCTAACTGTACGCCGGGTTTGATACTAAAATATCTTACTAAAATAAATGAAAGATATTTTAAGAGGCGGCCCAGCTCGTTTGGATTAAAAATTAATTTTAATTTCCGAGCTGTATACATTAGCAACGTTTTCGAAATTACATTAAAATGTATAATCATTACTTTCGTTTCAATGTTTATAAAATAAATTGTTTTTTTAAATAAAACGTTCAAATATCAGTAAGGTAGGGAATTTAATTCCAGACAAAGGTTAGTTTATATTCAGAATATGCTACGTTGCTACGAACTCGTAGCACGTAATTGAAGTTCGTAGAACTTATTTATTTGAACGTTGGGTGCTTATTATACGCAATAATTCTCGCATTTCTCATCGTATTTCTTTACCATATTTGTAAGTATCATTAAGTAATATACACTGTTATAATTATTAATACAAAGATCGAACACTCAGAAAAAATCCTTTGATCCGGCCGGATCCGAAGCGACGTGCCAGATACTGTACCAACTAAGCCACGGAACGAACCAGCGGACCTCACCAATTTTTTTTGTGTTTGTTGTTAGTCTTTATATTTGGTTTTTCAACAACTTTTTAGCCGTAGTGCCATCTATGAAAAATCTATGAAAGTATTTCGTTACCCAGTTAGATACCTTTACAGCTAGCAGTCCCGGCTAGAGATGTCGTTTTTCACTGTATTTCAATTTTTATAGAATTGATATTCAATTTTTTTTTTGTAAAATTACTCCACTATTTTGTTATAATTAATAATACAAAGATCGAACACTCAGAAAAAAATCATTCGAGGATACGAACAAACGTCTTCTAGCATACCGTGCCAGACGCTATACCAACTAAGCCACGGGACGAACCAGCGGATAACTAGTGCTTATTGTCGTGTCTTTTTATTTGGTTTTTCAACGACTTTTTAGCCGTAGCGCCATCTATGAGACATCTATGTATATTTTTAAAGATACACTGCACAACAGTTACACCAAGTTTTTAGTAGCAGTTAGCTCACTCCTCAAGTATTGTGTTGGCCCAATTCAAACGAGTGACTTCGTAACCCTTTGACAAATCCGGTAAATCTTTGATATGTAGGCTTAGTCACGACTTCATCCTTCTTTGTTCAGGCAAAACGTGATATATACCTGACATGAAAACTAAATCTAAGTGTGATAGTCAGATTATAACAGTATAATATAACATATAATAAACCTAGAGGCGTGATGATCGTTGGTTAGTGTGGTAGTTAATGGATACCGCGGACCGTGCCGCCACTGCAGCAATAGCTTTGTGTATTTTGCGAGGGTGACTCTGGATCCTCGAGGGCTAACAGTGGAATTTTTTAGGGTACTTTCAGTTCGGCTCGTCGAAGCCTCTGGTGAACAGAAAGCTGGCAGTTACGTCGGCAAAATTCAAACTCCAAAACCCAAATCTTTACATATATAACCTCTTCTCCTTTCTTCCATGTCATGTATGTATTACTCAGGCATACATTCATGAGACATCGATTAAATATCATTAATAACATGTGCGTGTGAAAGAACAGGACGAAGCGCGTTCTTTACAAATTAAGTTCGATTGTATTGTTATATTTTGTAACAGACCTTAATGACATACAATATACAGGATTTTACTCAGAAAAAAGTGATTGACAAAGTGACAATAAACGCTTTGTTAGACATTTATTGTTACTACAACAAAACACTATTAATACGGCAAAAGTAAGCGCATTGTGCCTGCAACTTTTATTGCCAAGCGATTTTTGTGCTGCCATTGTTATTGACCCATTTTATGCAAAACACCGAATCGTCGTGTTATGATTTCCCTCGTATTTTGATTGTTTAAGGTTAGATTGTTGAAGGCTTACTATCTATAGGTTTACCAAGAATCAAATCCGTGTGGTAACGGTTAGCAAGACCCATCTGATAACTGGTTTAATACTTTTTGTATTATTTGTTACTTCAACAAAAAAAATGGTTGGGGAATCTATGCACTTATTATTATGGAAATATTGGTGCAATTACTGCCCTCGTATTCATATCTAACGCATTTGCATTTCTAGATACTGCCATTATTTTTTTAAGCTCTGAATGTTACTGCAACTGTTATGGATAGGCATGTAGTTTACCATCCGGCGCACGGCTTGTTCGTCCCGTCTCACTTGATATTATATTCACAAGATGTCTTCCTTTTATTTTGTGAAATTCTAAAATTTACGTGAAAAGAACATCTAATTTTAGCAATAATTAAATTGTGACGTCAGCCTTAAATTGTTTACACAGAAAAGCTTCTTGAATCTAATTCGTAAAGCGTGACCTGCATAATCAATGTACAATGTTCGATTTATAATAAAATTACATATTAACTTGCATATGACACACATACATTTATCTATAAAATTCATATTTTACAAAAAAACTTATCCTGAATTCAATATAGTCAACATGTAACAGTTTAGAACCATTTTGAAAAGACAACATTAGGGTATACCGACGCTTGAAAAGGAAATTGGAATAAGCGACACGATACAAACTTTATAGGATAGCCAAAAAACCGCGGAAATATTGAAAAACAAAATCACCATAATTTTTCATCAACACAATTTTTTAAATGAAGCTTTTTATTATGAATATAATAATGATTACTAAATAGTGATTTCAATATTTTACCTAAAAATATACTTTAGGATTAAGTGTCGTTTACGCAATTTGATCGTGAAAATTGTTTTAGGTGAAATGATGTAACCAAAATGTGTCACGAGAAATAAATCATGTAAAAATGGCCTGTCTAAAAATGTATGCTAATAAATAATTAAGTAAAATAATCCAACCGCAAATAATATAAAATTATAAACGTAATATGTTATCATATGGAATATAATCAAGAAAAATCATCTAAGTGCTATTTGAGACACAGTTTTAAAACATAATAATGGTTTAAGTTAGAATAAAATGTTTATTTAATTCCAGTAAAAGTTGGTTACAAAATGAAACAACTATATATGTTACGAAATTAATATTAAGTATCTTTATTTAAACCAACAAAATAATACAAGAAAACAACAAATAAAAACAAAGGCACTTATTTGAGATCAAAATAAACATAAACTTAAAGAAAATCTTATTGGAAATCAACATCTCCATTTGCGTGAAAATTTAGAAAATACATTAATTGTCGTAAGCCAGCAAAAGTTGTTAATATTTCATTGTCGATCATACCATTTTTTAGTCTTTATATAGTTTTCGGGGAGCAGTTGACTGACTATGGACAATAAAATCAGGTATAATCATCATTGACTTGACCCAAAAAGTGTATAATTACAAAAAAATGGCATGATGGACAATGAAATATTAATAACTTTTGCTGGCTTAAACGTTGCGATAATTAACTTATTTTCTAAATCTTATGCACATAAATTAATTGTTGTAGTAATAGTAACAATAACAGCCTATAAAAATTTCTTTAAGGTACAAGTAAGTAATCTTTAAATTAGTGGTACGAAATGTACAACGTGTGGTTAGGTAATAGTATGGTCTGTGGGTAATATAAACGACGGGAGAAGAGGGAGTAGATACTGTATCAATACCATGACTGCAGTTTACTACGTAAACAAGTCTGCAGTCTGCGACAATGTCATGCATAAACCTACACATTCAATGAAGTTTGACAAACCCCAGGTCCTTGCAAAAGAAGTCCGTTATCTACCCAGGATGCTGCGAGAGGCCATTGAAATTAAAAAACATCCTAATTTCAACAGCGAAGATGGTTTCTACGTACCACCAGTTTGGGATCCAGTATTTCCTCTAATGAAAAATCCTAAACAGACATATGACTGCAGTACTAATTCATATGTATTAATTTATTCTAATTTCTATTATTAATTAAGAATAAATTGAACGTAATAAAAATTCATTAAATAAAATAATTTGTAAAACTTAATGTAGCGTAAATTGGAATGTTTTCTTTGTAAAATTAAAAATAGGGTATTTAATTAATAAAATCCTCCCCCAACACAATTCCAGATTGGAAATCTTTAACTACATTTCATTTTTTTTTAATTATTTGGATCTTTTGTTTTTATGAATCCAATTTTGTTTCGTCTCCAAACACATACTTTCTGTATAAATAGCAACAAACAACAGATTGTTGCGAAACTTTTCTATTGCTAAATAGAACTTCAGCATTGGAGAAAACACGATGCGGAGAAGGGAAATACAATAAACAAAGTTTCCGATAAATCACAAGGAAAAAAAACTTAAGGAACAACGTCAGTAAGGTCTGTCTATTATTGTACTTTCAGTTGAATTTCCTCTAGATGTACATTACTAAGATAGTGGATGTTCTATTTATGATTGTCACACTGTAATGATAGCCTTAGCTGGAAGAACGCTTTCTTACCATATAAGAAGGTTCGAGTTCAATTCCCAGTGATGTCCTTACACCGCAAATTATATTCCAATCTTCTACAGTTTAATTAATAAATTATCATTTTCTTTTATAGTGAAAATTCCAAATTGAAAATTTATTAAACTCTACTGTTAAGAAGTATGAGTAGAAATTTTTAGGGGTTGCTCTTTGTTAATAAACATATTATGTCTACCTCCATTATTTACAATATTGATATATAAATATCATATATAAAAACAACCAGATAGAGCTACATTATTTATGTGGTCTGTGAGCTACATGGATCAGTTTTACAGATTTTTGTAATTTTTTTTTGGTAGCAAATGACAGGACGAACAATCTTGCTTAAGCGACACGCTTTGCGATTGTTGAAGTGTTAAACGCGTCCATAACAGTTGTAGTGCCATTCAGAGCTTTACATCGCAAAAATCTGAGATCACCTTCAGACATAAGTTGACAAGTCCCATGTGTCTGTAAATTCACCAGCGCTCTTACCCTTCAAAATGCTCTATGTTCAATGCTCATATTACTGCTTGGCGGCAAAAATAAGTGAGATGGCAGTGCTTCCCTGGATGAACTCTTTCATAATCGCTCACGCGATACATGCAGGCGTAGACGCATACCACACCTAGAGGTGCCGGTGATGATTTTATTCGGATTTATCGGATATCGAAGTTAAAACAGGTAAAAGAACTAATATTAATTGCTATTTAGTTAACTACTCTAGCAAACCATAAAGTTTTTAATGCCTGGATGACAGACCCAAAAAAAATAAACAACTACAAAAACACGTCACGACAATCGTGTGTGTTATTGTTTGGGCTGGTGATTTCGGTGTTTATTTATTGAAAACATATCGTAAGTAGCGTTTTTTAAGTTTACCCTGAATAAAAATGTTTATAAACTATACTTTAAGGAGTAATTTCATGGTAAACGTGAGAACCACTCAAACGGAATATTATCATATTTATACAAGTACACCAAAAATTTCATTAGTGCTTTTTAAGTGCAGGATTTTGCGGTAAGAGGAGCGCATCGCGTGAGCGGTTAAGGAGCTGTACTGCTTCTAAGTAACCAATATGACGACATGTATCAAATGCAATCTGATACATACCTTTCATATATGGGTGTCATAACTGTTTCACAATTGTTTTAAGCCTTGTATATAGTTTAAATCTTAATAGGAGACCTATGCACACCAGAGATACAGTAAAACTAATTGTATTATAATTGTAAAGCATTCAATGTTGCCGAGAATATGGTTTTCCTAAAAGCAACCACTATTGAACCTTGTTAGTGAAACTAGAAAGAAGAAATTTCTACAGCATAGTCATACCGTTAAGCTTCACTATTTTCACTTGTATGACAACAACGGCAGTGAGTGACACAGCTTCGCAAGCATTGATTAATACGGGTCTGACAGTTTTTGCTCTGTAATTTGTTAAAACAGCATTTTGAAAGTTTTATGACGTGTAAGTTTATGAGGTTGCTGTAATACTCGTGTACTTAGGTACATTAAGATATTTCGATGCGAACAGGTTTTTTTACTATCGCGGGGTTACCTATCGCCGAAATACCTTACACCTACACATTTGCAGCCGTCATCGTTAACTTATGTTGCTTTTTTCTCTGCATAGGGCTTATACCACATGTTCCCAAACCGTTTGGTAAAATAAAAATCTTTCAACGCCCACCACAAAAAATAATTGTAAACACGAATTTTTTTATTAACTTAACACAAAAATCAGATGGAAGAAATGTATATATATATTAGTCATATAGATAATTCGGGGTTTTTTTTTCAAATGCGGTAGTACCCCCTGGATAGCATCAATGGCCCCAATTGCTTCCGAGGCCCATACCACTTTTTTTATAATATCAAGTGACGGTACGAACAAGTCGTGCGCCTGATGGTAAGCGACACGTCTGTCCATAACAGTTGCAGTGCCACTTTGAGTTTTAAATCGCAAAGATCTGAGGGGCACTGCGATTGCGCCCGTCACCCTGAGATATACATAAGTTGAAAAGCCCCATGTGCCTGTAAATCACCAACACCCTTACCCTTCAAAACCGGAACAGAGTAATGCTGACATTACAGCTTGGAGGCGGAAATAGATAAGGTGGCAGTACTTCCCTGGACGAACTCATTCACAAGGAACTCTACTGCTTACCTAAGATTCTTTAGCGCCTACTGGGGGGCGGTAGGGACCACTTTGGGAAAGTATATTAGAACATAGTGACCCAATGCGTGTTGTGAAAGTCACCAGGGTAGGTATTGCAACCAAATTTCACAAAACTTGGAAATGAACGTCAATACATACCATTACGAGTTTGAACCATCGACCTCTTAATTTAAAAACAACCATTATTCTACTACGCAACAACTTGCTTGTCTCTGTTTGTCAGGTCTAACGCGGCGAGTCAAATTGTTCTGAACTTGTGGGGCAGCTTGTAAGGTTATTTATCCCAGACGTTCCTAAAATAGTTCTCAGAGTGTGACATCGTGAACTATTCGTAGTGCCTTCGGCGCGCGCAGTGTCGCATAGGAACTCGCCATTGCCGAGTCCTCACAACCAACGATTTTTTGGCATCGGCACCGGAGTGTGATCTCCGTGCGTGGCGATTGGCGACTGTAAGTGTGAATGCTTGAGCTTTTGTAAAATTATGGATGCTAGGGAATCAAGTGTATTATTATAATGTATTTTTATTAGTATTTCTTAATTAGCTTAGTTTTCACTGTGCATTAGTTATTAACTGTCGTACTGTGTAAATACATTTATATTGTTGTTTTTTGCATATTTTTTTCACGTTGGTACAATATCAGTGAGATTACAAGAAAATCACCTAAGTCAGACCAAATCCGACAGTACCTAGCTGTTGCAAAGGAATTAGAAGTACTAAAATCTCAGAGCAGTGAAACTTTCAATTCGAATTACTGTCCTTGATATCCCAAGGACAGTAATTCGCAAAAACATTAACTTACCTCCACGTTCCATAGCTTAATCATGTTTGAAAGGTTGTTGAAATTAATGGTTTACAAAACGGCAATTGTGACACGTTCAATCGGAAAGTGGATGCCTTTTTTTATGTAAAGTAAGAACGCTAACGTTACAACTGACGGCGCAAAATGTTTAGGCATCTAATACGTCACGATAGTTTTCTTACAAGCTTTACTGAAGGGAAGATAAGAGAAGGAAAACCGAGACCAAGTTATTTAGATTAAATAAGGGAAAAGTTAATCTCGTGTTGTATCAGGAAATCAAAGAAGGGCGTTAAACAGACATAGTTGGCAATTACTCCATCGACAAGAGCCTAGACCCTAAATAAGAAGAAAGAGGAAGCAAACAAGCGTATGAGGGGTTGTGACGTTGTACATTTCCAACACTAGAAAAGATGCCTATACGTTGAGAGCCTCGTTTATTTGCCTTGTAAAGGACTATGTCCATAACAAAAAGGAAACAACTGTAATAAATATTCTAAATATGATAAATGCGCTGACGGTTGTGGAACATGAGAACTGAAATCTCTTTTATTCTTACTTTTTAATCCACAACACAATTAGTGCTGCTCTGTAGTAGAAAAATTGGGACTGGTGGTTCCTACGCACACAGGCTAGAAGCTTATCATCAGTAAGACTTATATTGTGAGATTACATGATGAAAGTCTCGTGAAAGCCGAAAACTAATAACGTTGAAAGTATCTCTATTTGGCGCACGGGATCACCGATATTTGGGGTATAGACTCCACTGAAATAATCGCAATTTTGTCAGTAAATAGATTAATTGAAGAAAACCACGTTGATTAGTTAAGGTGGTTTTTTCTTATGTAACATGTGGCTTCCAGCATAAATGTGTGACTGTACCTACCAATTGCCTCTCTCCTATTTAAAATTTTAAATGTATTTTTTAGATTATGGGAGAGGCGCTAATTTTAAATAGATAATCGAAATTATAATAACAACATGTGTCACACAGACACACCAAAAACCAGATCTTGAATTATTGGTTCTACTGGAAATCGTATTTGGATCTCCTCATATAGATACCACTTTAACTGGGGTGCAAATAACGCTCGCAGTGTAGCAACAATAACACGAATACAGCGTAATGTACATTATGTACACGGGATATGGCTGCTGTCCATCTCTTAAATAAATAAAGAAAGAAAAGGGAACAAGATCTATAGTTCGGGAAAAAAGTTCTTGAAACGTCTTTAAAATCGGTCTTATACTGGTGATACTCAAGATTAAACGGTGTACCGAAAAAATAGGGATAGTTCTGAAGGTTTTGTGCTCCAAAGAGTGAATTTAATAAATGAGGAGGCTATTGCATCTTTACGTCTCGCGTTTAACAACTAGACGTCGAGTGCCGGTGTAGCAAGCGACGGTTATTTCTAGTGTACGCCTGCGCTTTGACGATATTTCATCGCAAGTAAAGAAATTCATGGCATGCTGGCGCAGTTAAAATAGTTTTTGAAATTATTATCATTCAATTTGTGATTTGGGACGTCAATTGAGTGTATTAAGTAATCATATCATACTGAATTTCCTCATTATCACCAAATCATGGTTCCCAAATATCACTACACTTCTGGACATTCAATCGCATTAAGCCGATCGGAAAAAGATTTCTACCCATGCGAAAAAGACGTTGTGAGTTTTTAAAGCGGTCTTTTTTCTGATAAAAATGAAAGTAAATCAATTTGCTACTCCGTGGAACCCAGTGTTGTTTAAATCGTGCAAAATAGATGTGCTTGTGTTTAATATTTTTTTTCATGTAGTTGATTTTTCCAGCCGCATAAAATAAATCAAATAAATAACACAAGCACAATATTGGTTTCCGTTTAATTGAGCAGGAAGTATGTAGAAAAGAGTAACTATACGTCGAATTTTTGCTTTTGTGGCGGTCATGATGGTATCATAGCTACATAGTATTTATATAATCTACATTTCATGGTTCTTTGACATCAATTTGTAGAATTTTGGTTGAAATATACCTACTATTGATTTAAAATTTAATGTTCCCTTTTTATTTTTAAATAAAGAATGACTCGAATATTTGTAGGTTTTCTTAATAGTCGGCAGATTCCAACTTTTCGTTGTTTTGACTACAAAAGCATTTTGCAGGGCAATAAAGTTTAATCACGTTTTAATGTTACATAAAATTGTCCTCAAAAAGTTTTAATTCTAAATACAAGTAATTACTTAATTTTTTACAATAAATACGCTTTACAAATAACAGCAATAAAACTATTCGTATGAGTGTACACAGACTCATCAATCTAAATACGTCGCGCTAATACAGCTATAACGGCTACATTAGAAGAGGTCGTAACACACTCAAATACCATAACTTAGCGTTATTTGCCAGTAGGCCTAGTATGTTTAAGACATAGCTAATCATGTTGGTCTAATGCGGGGCTAGGCATTTTCAATGACTTCGAAGATTTCACTAAAATGCAATTTTCCTAAATTGAGACAGTGATTAATCCGTACTACTCACCTAGTTAAGTATAGGAAGGTATGGTCAGTAGGTCGATACGCTTGTGTTTATAGATGGCTGTCTAAATAGGACCGAACGGGGTCACGGGGCCGACGAGATTTGCCCTGCGATGTTTATATATGCGATACCTGTGATGTTCAACATTTAGAGGATTGAATGGGGCTATAATATTTGTTTTATATAATTTAAATGGTGATAAATATTGCATCGAGATGCTTTAGTGGGCAGTTTGATTACAACAAAATAGCTTTATTCCTAACCGTCTCGGTAGAATAGAATAGAATAGAATAGAATCGTTTATTTCATGTTATCAATGTCACAATATTACAATTGGAAATACAATGTCAAGGGATAACTATGATCGTCAGTAATAAAATTATAATAATAATAATGAATATAAAATAAAGTAGTATAACTACTGCTTGTCGAATAAAATAAAATTAAAATTGTTTCAAAAGAAACTCATCGACACTGTACAATTCAATATCCAATAAAAGGATGTTTAGTCGGGTACAAAACGTTTCATCGTTTCTAACACTTTTCAGGTCTGTGGGTAGATGTTCGTAGAATCGGGGACCTATTACCCGCGGATTTCTAGTTGCAAGTTCGGTACGGTGGGCAACGGATTTTAGTGTTCCCGCGTTTCGTAACGCTCGGCCTCCGCCCGTACGTCGCTCATAAGTAGCCAAGTTTTTACGCGCATAAACTATTATATCATAAATATATTGTGAGTACATGGTCATTATATTGTATACCTAGGTAAGCCTGGGGGTAAGCAATACGTTTGTCTGACGCATTTGCAGTGCCATTCAGATCTTTACGATTTAAAGCATTTCAACGACCTCAACAGTTTGAACTGTGGGAGCTGGGCGATGACGTCACGGGTTCGATTCCCGGACCAACTTGGGGAATGAACTTGGGAACACCCAAATCAAATTGCATCTGGTTTGAGTGTTCTGGGCAGAACTGGGAAGTGAATGCCGTTGCACCGGTACTCATCGTGGTCGTCTTGCAATTTATTATTATTATTACCTTAAGTGGTGTAAAAGAACATCACAAGTATAAACATCACAGTGTAGTGAAACCCACAATGGGAAAGATAAAGGAACTTAAGTAATTCGCAATATAATAAACTTCCAAATAAAATCTGCGAAAAGTGTCAAAGTTAAAGAATAAAAAGTTTGAGATCCCCCAATAGACCGGTTTCGGTGGTTTTGGTGAAAGGCAATGATGTGAAAAACGAACGGCCTTAGGTGAATTGCTATCGTGAGTTGCCAGTTAGGGAACCCCAAGGGGACGATTTTGAAATAGCTGAGCCATCTTTCTTCGGAATATTCAATCGGGAAGTAGTCAATTGGAGTTGTGTAATTTTTCCGGCATAAAGTCACTCATTTGCAGAACTGAGTGATAAACACACTACATCATAATCATATCATACTGAATTTCCTCATTATCACCAAATCATGGTTCCCAAATATCACTACACTTCTGGACATTCAATCGCATTAAGCCGATCGGAAAAAGCTTTCTACCCATGCGAAAAAGACGTTGTGAGTTTTTAAAGCGGTCTTTTTTCTGATAAAAATGAAAGTAAATCAATTTGCTACTCCATGGAACCCAGTGGAGTTTAAATCGTGCAAATAGATGTGCTTGTGTTGAATATTTTTTTTTTCATGTAGTTGATTTTTCCAGCCGCATAAAATAAATCAAATAAATAACACAAGCACAATATTGGTTTCCGTTTAATTGAGCAGGAAGTATGTAGAAAAGAGTAACTATACGTCGAATTTTTGCTTTTGTGGCGGTCATGATGGTATCATAGCTACATAGTATTTATATAATCTACATTTCATGGTTTTTTGACATCAATTTGTAGAATTTTGGTTGAAATATACCTACTATTGATTTAAAATTTAATGTTCCCTTTTTATTTTCAAATTAAGAATGACTCGAATATTTGTAGGTTTTCTTAATAGTCAGCAGATTCCAACTTTTCGTTGTTTTGTCTACAAAAACGTTTTGCAGGGCAATAAAGTTTAATCACGTTTTAATGTTAGAATAATTTAAAAATGATATTGATTATCCAGAAAACAAAAATAGTGTTAAATGGTGTTATTTCCACCCATTCCAAAACACCCAATCTGACCAGCTCAATCCAATACCGCGTCTAGTAATGCTAGCCTTATGATTGCCATCCCAAGGAGCAGACAAAAACAATGTTACATGGTGAAAATGCCAGTATACCGTAAAAGTGCTCACACGCGATTTCGCACCTGTAATCCTCGGCTTGTCTGATTGAATTCCTATGTTCCGACATAGTGTGCGGAACGCGATGTTATTCCGGTGTCTAATCACATGAGTGCTAAGCTTCAGGGTTTCTAGGTGTATACTTAGAATATCTATGCATAACATTATTTTGGGTTGTACAGTAGTTTGCAGGTGTTTCAAAGAGGAGATAAATCCTTATGGGCTTGTTACTTTAAGTTTGTTCATAAAATCACCCAAAAGTTTGGATCCGTTGAATGAGATAAAAAAATAAAGTACAATTTTCTGTAGAGAAAACTTTTTTTAACCTTTTTTTAATATGTTTTGGGAAATTGTTGATTTGTGATAGGTAAGTTTTGTTATTTGTATCGTTTATGTACGTGCGTGTGTGCGTGTGTGAGTGCAATGTAGCACACATGCAATCAAAACAATATTATTCTCGTAGCCTAAATTATATTCAATACATAAGTATGAATATTTAAAATTAGTTAAGTAGTCTTAGCATTTTGCAATACTTTTCAAGATATCAAAATGTAAACGAAGTCAGACGCATAGGTTAGTTGAAGAAAATCGATAAAGAGTTATTCCGTTGAAGCTAGAGCCACTTTTAGTACATAAGTGCTAATTATACAGCGGCGCAGAACTTTCGAGATATGCCCGTTAATTACCCAATGGCTTGACTTCAAGATGTATGTCCGTGGTTGTTAGATTTACCCCTTAATTATGGTAGAAGTAGTAGAGTTACGTGCATAAAATATCGATACCTAACATGTAAGTTGTTGTAAGTCAAAATAAATTTATTTGGCTTTCAAACTTAAATATATATACCTATCTATGTATATTACAGGATCCGTATTTAAGAATAAAGAAATCACTTACTTTCAAACATATAGAGTTATACTTACTTTCAAACATGGAAACTATAATATACATAAAAAAGTATATATTTAAGTTAAAAAGCAAAAAATGGTATTTTGACTTACAACAACTTACGTGTGAGGTATCGATATGTATACAATCCAAGATTTTTCCAGAAATAATTATGTGGTACTTAAATGTTGCATCACGCGTTCAAAAATTGATAATATCTGCAAAATTGATGATGAAGTTTGTAAAAGGTACGTTTTTATAAATCATATAACGTGTATTGCCTTTAAACTGGCACTTCAAACTGCCTCCGTGGCCGAACGGTTACCATACCGGACTGCCACGCGGAGGTCCCCGGGTTCGATTCCCGGGCCGGGAGAAATATTTGTATGGCCTATATTTATTTCTCTCGCGAGTTTGGGTGTAATTTGTGGTTGTCTATGTGTGTGTCCATGGCACCCGCGACACAGGGTTTCCCTAGTGCGGGGCTATGTTGAGTGTGTGCGTTATTATTATTATTATTAAACTGTAAGGGTAATTCTAACACAATCTCGAAATTCTTGTCCTTTAGGTTTATAAAAAAAAGTATTTGATTCTTGCTGTAAAATTAATATTTAATATCAAGTTATAATTCATGCATGCTTACATAAAATATTGATTATAAGAACTATTTAAATAAAAAAAGGATTAATATAAAAATGTCTCCAAAATCATTCCCTCACTATGTCCCAAGTTCCATCATCAAACACGTTCTGTGCTTTAAATCGACACATTTAACAAAAATAACCTTTCAATTTTAAACATTCGATCAAATAAAATATGTTTTTGCAAAATTAAAGCTGTCCTGTGGTAAAAAAATTGTATTATTATTCATGTCCCAACCAAAAAAATAATCCCTCACACTTTTACCTTCACTCGATTTTTTTAACGCATTATTAATTTTTGGTAAATGCATTTTGTAAGTTTTTTAAAGTAAGCAGTACTGTAAACGTTTCAAAATGAAATTCAACTTGTGTGTGCAAAAAGTTTCTACTACTAAAAGATTTAATTTAAAAATTCTAAAAGTTATATTTTTGACAGTCATTCCCTCACATCATATAAAAAATATTTGATTTTATTTATTAATTATTTACTCAGACGAGTTATTAGTAGCAGTAAGCTTACAAAAAATATTAAGTCTAAAATGAAGATCATATCGCTATTTTTTCTTGGTTTATTTTGATTTCGTCATTCCCTCACAGTCATTCCCTCAGCCTTAAATGTTCTGACAGCCCTATACATTTTCTTAAAAGTCATTTATTTCAGAGACCAATATATCATCAAAAACTATTTACATAAGTACTGTGAAATTGACAAAAAATAAACACAAATAGTTCCTATAAATTTTCATAAATATCTAAAGGACGATTGCATGAGAATTGCCAACAGCAGTATCTTTAACTTGTATCTTCCACACAAAATCCAAGATTTTGCAGAGAAGTATTTTAATTCAGTACTGTTATTTATGTGCTTTATAAATTACAGTCAACTCAAAAAGCTGTTAATCCCTATACTATAAATGTACTTACACTTTTTTGTAGAAAAATAAAAACCTTTTTAAAAAAGCCTTTTAATTTATATTCGTAAATTTTGTTTAGCGAGTTGAAGATGATTATTGATTTATTACTTAGTGGAGTTTATTTACCTCTTTAGTAATTTATGAACAGAAAAAGCAATACTGGAAGGAAGCATTATATATAACCAGTTTCTGATAAAAGTTTGCAGATACGTCATTAGACATCAGTGGCAAGGTGTTCTTTTAACGCGATTCCTATATATACCTAAAATTTCCACGATCAAAACACTGTAACAGACAGCATTCATTACCCTTACCAGTTAACAAACTTATATAATTTATAAATAATTCTTAATTTAAAAATATTTAATATTAAACGCTTAGTAATTTGTCAGTGATAATACGGAGTACTTCCCGATAGATCACCAAGCCCACACAGTAAGAGTAAAACCTGCCGTAACCCATCAAATGTTTCATTAATAAAACCTACACGCTCACATAAAAAAAAAACACGCAGCCATTCCCAAAAGTCCGCTGTTAAAACATTGGTAATGACGGCAGCCAATAATTTAAAACAAAATTAATAGCGTTCACTTAAATTTATTTTTTAGGTTTATTTAAAAAAATAAAAATTTCAAAATCTCCTCAATATCACAATCGTTCCCATCTGTAAAACTTTCTTAAAATAATATAAAAAAAATATGTGATTTATGAACATATTAATGTTTTCTTCTTTCTATTTACCAAACGTTACACGATAAATAATGTTACGAAAATGCTATGTTTATTTAGTTATTTTGTTTTAATAGGCTAAAGAATAATAATTTAAAATTAAAATTTTAAATGGCTACATACTCTTTCTCTTTTATTTCTAAATAGAGGTTTTACGCCACAGTGGCCCTACATGAGTTGGCGTCGTCATATATGTTTCAAAAGTTGTGAAACTTCTTCAACGTTCAGGTCTCATCACGATATGTGGTATTGATAATAAAAATTTAAAAACTAAAACATTATCTAGCCAGGGCTGGGAGCTGTAAAGGTGCCTAACTGGGTGACGAAATTATAGATTTCATAGATTTCTCATAGATGGCGCTACGACTAAAAGTCGTTAAAAACAAGATGCAAAGACCCGACAACAAGCACATGGAAAAATTCGTGAGGCCCTCTGGTTCGTTCTGTGGCTTAGTTGGCATAGCGTCTGGTACGGTTTGCTAGAAGACGTCGGTTCGAATCTGACCGGACCGAAGGAATTTTTTCTAAGTGTTCGATTTTTGTATTAATAATTGTAACCAACTAGTGGAGTAATTTCACAATAAAATAATTTGATATCATAGTGGTGAAACGTACTGACATTCAATAAAACACTTAACTTACACATTACAGCCATATACATACTCGGCCACAGAATTTGAACTGTCCACCTCTCACTTCCGAGTTCTTAGGTCTCTGCGATTGCTAAATATTAGAAATGAAACTTTTTTTAGAATCTAAGTCGCATTATATTTGTTTTTTCAAACAAATCAACATTTCGAACTGTTTACAGGCCTTACCATTACAGCAATCTGTCGGTGCGTTGCGTCGTTGTTACGCTGTAACTTCAACGCACCGAGTGCCACACGGCAATGTCACAACACCCTTGAGTCATCACACGTAAGCGTGGAACATACAGAGAGCGGGTACGGGTCGGACGCGCTTCGGGTCGTGACTGCGGGTCTAATCCTGTGTATTGTGTAGGACGGGCGCACGCGCCTGCGCTCGGTGTGTTATCGTCCATATAAATACACGGAATTAGACCTGCCGCGGTCCCGGCTCGACCCGCGCTCAATCCGCATCCGCTCCCTGTGTGTTTCTCGCTTTATTAACGTACAATCACAATAAGTCGGCCAGAAAAAGCTTTATGTTGATGAACGTAAGAGCGAAAAAGATGTTGTCACATCGGTTCGTATAAACGAGGTTCGACACAGGTCGGCAACGAATCTGCTTCGTGCGAATTTCCGATCGCGTCCGAACATATTAGATATTACATATAAGATATTTGTGTTTTCCATCCGTTACTCTCATCTCTGGACTGTATTCGCACTTTCCATCAGGCGCGGTGCAGTCATTTTGCCGAGTCACTATAAAAAAAAAAAAGTACATATGCCGACGATAGCTGATCCTGGTTTAGAAGAGACAAGTGACGCAACGGCGTGCTAACTGCCGGGTCAACGGCGAATTAGTTAAATGCGACAAGTGTGGTTAAAACTATCGCATCAAGACGATTTCGCGTTAATAGTTTGGTGACCCTCTAATGCCGCTTACTTACGTTGACGCGCAAGCGTTTCGCCGCCGCGCCGCGTGTTGTTTCAACGCACTATGTGGCATGTAGTTCTAATTTCTGTGAAGTATAACGCAGCATCACCACTCAGGCGAGTGTCGCAACGCCGATGAGGCATTCATTCGTTTTCTGGCCCCTTATCCGATGCGCACGCGTTCTGTCACCGCGCGCTATTTCAACGCACCGTGTTACATGTCGTTCTGATTTATATCTAGTACAACGCAGTTGCGTCAACGCAACACCGACGCGACACCCGTGTGGCATCTCCCTTAACCGTGACTATACACCTGTAAAGAGGTCGAGGCGTTTTTTTAAAAGCAAATATACGACGATTTGCGTATACCTTTCTTACACTTAGTGAAATATCACAACGTTATATAACTCTTTTAAAATAAACCTTTTAAACACGCTCTGAAGATACTGAACGTGTCTGAATTCACAAATTTCAAATCTTTACACAGCTGCACAGGTACCTTTAATAACACAGACGTGAATGACGCACACCCTCATGTTGTAGATATACCACCTATACGCACGAAGCACTTTACTTCCTCCTTAATGCGGCATAGGAGTGGAATTCTTTTTACTCTTTGCCTGCGGATTTGCTCCCAAATAAATACAACGTCAGCCTTTTGAAAGCGAGTGTGAACAACCTTCGAAGCTACGAGTAACATATTTCATCGACTAAATTCTCACCATAAATGAGATTATGTTCAAATAGGAAATGAAACTATATTTCTGGCCCATTCTCTAAAATAATTTGTAAAACTTAATGTAGCGTAAATTGGAATGTTTTCTTTGTAAAATTAAAAATAAGGTATTTAATTAATAACTATTGTAACTATAGTGAAAAAATAAGGTTGTTTGCATCAATATTAGACATAACTGGTTGAAGACTGTACCACCTCAGTCAACCGTGAGTATGGGACCTGTAAAGGGCCCGAAACGTCGGTTTGTTTGAAAAAACAAATATACGCGTTTTAAATCCGGAAAAATAGTTTCATTTCCTATGTGTAACAATCGCGAAAACCTAAGAACTCGATATTATGTTCAAATGTTTGTCTAATAATAATTAATAAAGCTATGGACAGGCGTGTCGTTACTTGGTGTCTTAAATAATAATAATACTTGAAACAAAACATAATGTACTTCGAGTAACCTAGACAAACTTAAACAGCCAGTAGTAAGCTCGGTTTTAGTTCCAAACCCTTTCCGCATAGACGGTGGCGCCATATTATTTTCCCGCGTTCGTGCGTTAGTGTACATGGACAATTTTAGAAACGCTACGTATCTTTTAAATTGTTCGGAAGGCGCTCGTGATGGCCGAAGACCGCTAATCATGGCGTTTTGCTGCGTTTGTTGTGTCTGGTTGGAAAAAAATACCGCGACATCGTCAGACTTTTGATTCGTCATTTTGTTCTAGACCGTAATCGATTGAATTTTTCTTTTCTTTCTCGAAATAAAGTTTTCATCTCAAGACTGAAAGTCAATAAACACTATGAAATTGTTAATATTTTTATCTGTATTTAAATTCTTTTATTATTATAGTTTTTGTGTAATCGTCGTCTCTGGTCGAGTGGCTTGCACATCGGTTTTCATGGTTTCGCCATCTCTGACGTCCCGGGTTTGGTCCTCGACTTTGAATGATGTAATCAAATATTTATTTATTTTTATTTACAATGTAAAATAATTTATGAATATTCCCTAACAATGTAAATGTATACAAAGGTCGAACTATGGTGAAATTATAGGTACATGGGACTTGTCAACTTATGTCTCGGGCCCTGTGACCCTCAAATCTTAGAGATTTAAAGCTCACGATCAGGCGCACGACTATTTCGTCCTGTCGCTAAAAAAGTGTCATTAATATGTTTTGGTAAAGTAATCAATACTTTGTAACCAAATTATGCTGACATTTTGGTTATATGGAGCGCATTAAGCAGGATGGACACAAACAAAATTTTTTTTTCTGCGTTCGATCGCAATATTACTTCCCGAAAAGTGTTGTTGTTGACATGGACAGTATACAAGTTGCCTGTTTACTCTGAGGCTACAGATATCTAGGTTGTATCTTTCGGGAAATAACAACAACAATATATCGTTATTTTATTGACAATGTTGTTTATTATACACGATGGAATTGTTAAGTGTGCCCAGTCGATTATTCCGTGAATAAAAGAGATATAAAAATACCTTTAACTGATGTCGGAATTACGTTATCTAATGAGTAAAATATAACCAACAACTTTAAAAATAATACTAGAAATATTTAGAATTTTAACGTGAAACGCTCTCATACATTTAAATTTAGCTTAACGAATGTCGATTACGAATGAAAATTATTGCTACACATTTTTATAAAACAATACAGTTTCTGAACGCATCGTAGTTGTTTCCATATATGCTTGAAATTAATTAAAATTGTTGAGTCTGTAAAGTACCTCGTACTTAGCAATCATTCGCAGCCAACTCACAAGAGATATTTCAATCGTCCAATTTCCAGCTTCACCGGTATTTTATTGATTCCAAAACGTTGGGTGCGCTCATTTTCTTTCTAAACGAACGTGATTGGATTCATGAATTGATTTCTTAACGATCTCGCTTCGATATTGGAGAAATTTAAAATTAGATACTTATAAAATATTTGATTCCATCATCTCTAATCACGGGTAGTTGTGTCCACAGAACAATAAATACAGTAGAAGTGGTTACTTAGCGTCTGACGCGTGCCAACTATAGGTCTCGAAAGACCTATCTGAACTCGGTCTCAGTCAGAATTTTGGCTTTGTATGGTACGAGTCCTGTACCCCACCTAGTTTACGGGGTGTGCTTATGCTCTTCGGTGGCACAGCAGTTAGTACTATGGACGCTTGATGAGGAGGTCGATTCCCGATTTGGGCCAATTTAAGAAACGAACATTCTAAGTATGTTTTGGTCTGAGTAATCTGGGTTATCATTCTTTTGGTATCATAGTACGGGAAAGTCAGTAGTAGCAGTAGTTTGGCATTTTTTCCCCCTATATAATTCTGATTGGCATAGCTTTCAAGAAAATGAAATCTAACAGAGAGACGGATACGACAACGCTATAATAAGTACCTCATTTCCACTACATCGGGAAGTATGCCTTACATTTTTACAATTGTGAGATCTTGTTCTCGTAATCTATTACGCCTCCGTATATTTTACAGCGACTTTTTTTTTAATTCAAAAATATTTGTTACACTTGTGATGTTTTTGTAGTTAACCAAATGTTTTATTAAGTATACTTTGTTTAGTTTGTGTTATTTGTTTGATGTTAATTCAAGTTGTTTTTGCATTGTCTAGTAACTAATTACAAGAGATATTCACCTGTAATTGTTTGATGCATTTAGTTTTAAGTTGTTCCTAGCATAAGTTTCTATGTTTGTAACAATGTACTCAAACGTTGGTAAATCTTGATAAATAAATAAATAAATATTACAAAATTTTTACCCCAAATTATGATTGAAGTCATGCCATTTTCAGTCGAATTAGAAAAAATTATCTACGGCTAAAAAAATTGTATGGCAGCCATATTGAAAAATGGCGAAAAATGAATTTTAACCGTAAATTATTATCAAACACCTACAAAGACCCACACTTACTGATTTTCAGTTGAATTAGAGCTATTTTTTATATACGCTTGTATGGCGGCTGTATTCAAAAATGCCGAAAAGCCAATTTTGATCACAAATTATTATCAAGCACTCCTAGAGACCCACACATGCCAATTTTCAAAGGGACCAGAGCAATTTTTTTGAACAATCCAGGCATTTGACCACTATTATTACCCTCTATGACATTCCTTCGAGCACATCGTACCTATTTCTAATAGTTTCCGTGATAGGGGGCTTTGAAATTTGTATGGCGGCCATCTTATTTATTTGAATTTCAAACTTTTTTTACTTCCCGCGGAAATTGACCAGGGTGTTGTACCTCATAAAAATGCACAAATACTCCCTCCGTATATTATAGTTTTTGCAGGCCGTTGATCACTATTTCATATTTTCCATATTCAGGTCCTCTCATATTTGATTCTTTGCTTTGGAGCCTATCCGCGTACAACGGTATATTTTTTTTTTCCCACCATATCAGAAAGTATGCGTTCTATTTCTATCAGTGAGTACTTGTAGGTTTATACCGGGTGGAAATTTGTAACGACACCTGGAGGGAAAGTACTCCAAATACTGGAGATAGAAATTTTTACTTAAATCAAACATTCCTTTACTTTTTAAAAGAAATAAAACTGCATTCATAGATTTTCGAAAATTTCTAGCAACACGCGGGAATCGAACCCGCTTTAATCTGAAAAAAATGCACCCTGCACTTTTATTGCATCGATCAATAGGGTTAATTATAAGAATAAAATCTCTCTCACAAAATTGGTTAATTAAATGGAAAAAAAAATGAAATCTTAACGTATTTTAATAAAACGAAAAAAATGGTAATCTGACTAATTAGTTGCTCGAAATGAGTTCCATTTTCTTGGATACACAAATTTAATCTTTTAACGAATTTTGAGTACGATATTTTGAGTATTATAACGTGTTGTGATGAATTGTATTACAAATCGTATTCTGAACCTCAGCCTTCAACTCGTTTACACTCGCATAGGATTTAAGGTAAATTTGATTTTTAACATATCTCCACAAAAAAAAATCTAAAGGGGTGAGATCTGGTGATCTCGCAGGTCATCGGATTGTGCCCTTTGTACCAATCCAGGTATTAAAATGGTTACTAATGTAATCTTGCCATCTTGCTGCAGAATTATTCGATTTCGCTCTTCCTCGGATAAAACATTTAACTCATTTCTTAAGAGATCCAGTATTTCAAGATACTTGACAGTGTTCAAATGGCCTCAAATGACATCAATGACTGGATAAATGACGTCAATGATAATTAACAAGTAATCTGATGGACCTTTGAGTAAAGGTGCTTTAACCTGACCCATTGAATTTATAACTCCAGTTTTCATGGTTTGTAAGAGAGATTTCATCCTCATAATTGACCCTATCGATTGATTTAATAAATTTTCGGGTTTGATTCCCGCGTGTGGCTAGCAATTTTCGAAAATCTTAGAATGCAGTAATATTTCTTTTTAAAAATAAAGGAATGTTTCCTTTAAATAAAAATTTCTATTTCCAGTATTTAACGTACTTTCCTTCCAAGTGGCATTACAAATTTCCACTCTGTATATATAATGGTTGTGTCATACGTTCGTGCAAATTCTCTAAAATCCTAGAAAATGCCTTATTGTGCAGTTTTGGAGTGCAAAAATGACAGCGGCACCAAAAATATTAACTGTCCATAACAGTTGCAGTGCCACTTAGAGCTTCAAATCGCAAAGATCTGAGGGGCACTGCCACTGCGCCCGTCACCCTGAGACATAGGTTGACAAGTCCCATGTGCCTGTAATTTCACCAGCACCCTTACCCTTCAAAATCGAAACACAGTAATGCTAACATTACTGCTTGGCGGCAGAAATAGATAAGGTGGCAGTACTTCCTGGACGAACTATTTAACAAAGAGCTTTACTGCTTACAAAAATATGGCTAATGGCATAATATTATATTAATATATGCCAATAGAGTAAAGTTTAAATCATATTAGTAATCCAGAATTTTCCAGAATTTTAAATTTGACCAATCAATATCAAGATTTTGTAGTGTTTCAAATTCAGAATGTGTGAGTTTTAGCGACATCGGTTCTGATAGTAATCGAGGCTTAAGGCACTTCCGTTGTCTTTTTTACTTCCCTGGTAGTGTCCGTGTAATAATTTGGTTGCAGCTTTAAAACGGCAGAATTTGAGGTAATTTTTCCGTCTTCATTTATTATTATAATTATAACTTAAAAAAACTATCTTCAAAGTTTGCTTCACTCTCGCTGTTTTCGTTAACCTGGTCTCCTCAACAATAACTGAAACATTTAAATAGAAGTCCTCGTCAGAACGAATACTATGAGCTCAAACACAAGGTAGCTGCTGTACACTGTTGAGGAGTTCCTCTCATTTGTCTGCTATTTCCATCATCAGATCAGTTCTAGGTCACCATAACATTTTACTTTCATTGGAATTACATCTATGTGGCAAGTTTTATTGAAATCGATTAACTGGAAGTGGGTGAAATTCGATAAAACTGAATTCATCCCTTAATTTGCCACCCTTAGAGGTGGAACTTTTTCTTTAACTTTATACTAGATCACTACTGAAGTATCTCATTTGCAACAAAAAGAATCGAAATCAGTTTCTTTTATTTTGATAATATAAAAAGTATATATCTGTTTTTGTGGCTCCTAGGAATATTGTAACTTACCAATGGCTATAACAAAACACTACATATCTCTAATATAAAAATACTTTGTATAAAACTTTAAATTTTACACATTTCCTTTTAATATTAAATTTAATTTTACGATGATATTTTACTGAACAAAAAACTAAAATGGCCCTCGGAAAACAACAAGTAAATTTTGACATTGATAAGTAAATTTTGCACATGTACCAACTTTCGGTCTCACACACCGTGCGTGGCTGTGCTGTGAAATCTTCTTTTGTAGCAATAGAGCTCCCCGTGAAAGAATTCGTCCAGGGAAGTCTTGCCACCTTACCAATTTCTGTCGCCCATCAGCAATGAGAGCATAAATACTGTCGAATTGATAACTTACTCCTTTTTTGAGTCGGTTAAAAAATGTTTGACTGACTGCGAACAGTCGACATGACTCTAAAGTGGCGGTCGTCATAAGTGAATTATGATCTGATTTAACCCGAAATCAAAGCAACAGAATGTTTTTGACGCGAAACGTTTATATAAAATCAATTTCAGGTGAATGCCGCTTTACATCTGAAGACACGTTAAAAGCAACACCCGGTTCCAGACTGTAGAGCCTCTCACATACTTTAGCAGAAAAGTTGGTACGTGTGCAAAATTTACTTGTGTAAATATATATCCAAGGTAACGTCGACCATTTCTGAAGATTAAAATAACAGTACGAATATCAAATACAGTAAGGAATATTTATTGATTTTCATGACTGCGAGTTACACTGAAAAAATTGGATTAAAATAAACGAGATTTTTTTTATAAAACCTTGGTTTGAACTTTTGCGTTAGAAGGACCCCAGATCACGTTAGAAGGACCCCAGATCAAAAGAGGGAGGTAATATATGCGCTGGAAGGGAGTTCCAGTTATCGACATTGCGACAGAAAAAGGTGCCACCAAACTTTTTAATTCGCGGTGGAATACGGTATAAGTTGTATAAAGGTGACTACGGAGGCAAAGATCTAGAAGCTAGTGATTGCAAAGATCTGATTGGCTCGGCCACTACGCCCGTCACTCTTACACTTCAAAACTGGAACGCAATAATGTTCACATTACTGCTTGGCGACAGAAATAAGTAGGGTGGCAGGACTTCCCTGGACAATTCTTCCACGAGGAGCTCTAATGCTATAAAAAAATATTTCTCCGTACGATCTTTTAAACATTCAACTGTACGTCAACACATAAGTCTGTGACAACGACCTGTGTCAACCTTGTACATACATGGGCTGATCCGGGGTAAGGATCCGAACTTCCTTGATCTTGCACAGGCTCTTGTAGTGCTTCCCGCATAACCAAGACGTTGACATATAGGGAAGGTCAAAATGTTTTATTATTATATTATTATTTCTTACACCCTCTGGTCCCTCCAGCCGTGTAGGTTTCTGGGAACTGGAAAGACGCTTTGGCGTCGGAAGAGAAACATGCCGACAATTTCGCCACCAAAGTGGAGATTTGCTAGTGTACTTTAGAGTCAACAACCTAGCGGTGGCAACCGTTAGTTGTGCAATGCACAACGGGAACTGAGCGCGCCAACAGCTCCGGTATGTGCACACGGGGCCGCTCACCTGAGGCACTAGCCTCTTGAGAATCGGCCTGTGACATCCCTGTCCACGGGCTGATCTTGGGTCAAAACCTGAACTTAAAAGGTCCCTGTGCTTGCACAGGTTATAGTGCCTTTCTCCGTATATCCAAGGAGTCGCTATAAACAAAACTTATGTAGAAATATATGGGAAAGCACGTCAAAACTTTAATGGGATTTATTAGTTAATTTAACAATTTCATTTCAAACACAGAACTAATCTACGTGTTATCAAAACCTTCTGTGTGTCTGCTATCTATCTGGGCCGGACCACATTATAGGGGCCGACAAAGCAGAGTTATAAATCACTGTACAGGTAATTTCCGACCATTACAGCTAACGACCAACATTGTGTTGCAACTGAAAGCCATTCCTATTGTAAATTCAAACAGTGGCAAGCTCAAGATATTATTGAAGAAAAATTCTTCATTAATATATCTCGAGAACACTTACAAAATGTTGATTTTTATATATGTATAATATCAAGTGACAGAACGAATAAGTCCTGCGTCTGATGGTAACCTACACGCCTGTCCATAACAGTTGCAGTGCCACTCAGAGCTTTAAATCGCAAAGATCTGAGGGGTACTGTCACTGCGCCTGTCACCCTGAGAAATAAGTTGACAAGTCTCATGTGCCTGTAATTTTTTGATTACTTTGTCTTTGTGATTTTATTTCCTTTTACTTTCCTAATTTAGTCAGAAAGTATTTTGAGAGCCAGTGTGACGATGGCGGTGTTAAAATACGTCAGGATCGTTGCGGACAAATGTAATTTTATGAATATTCAGAAGAACCCTCGTGTGTAAATTTGTAAAAATTTGAGGTTATCTTATCTGATTTTTTAGCATATATTATATAAATATTATATTTATTTACTTCACAAGTCAATTTGATGACTTAAATTTTGAGTGCATGGTTCATATTTCGTCAAAGAACTGCAATATGGCTTTAAAACCACTTATTGTAGAACTCTATACTAACTAACCCCGCACGAAAGTACACTCAAACTTACGAGAGAAATAAATGTAGGCCATACAAAATAATTTTCCTGGCCCGTGACCCGGGGCCTTTGCGTGGCAGACCAGCATGGTAACCGTTCGCCCACAGAGGCAGTTAAATTTATTTAACTTGAGACTAAGTATAACAATACTGCTCTATTTTCATTTTTTTTTTACCAAAAAAGCAGAAAAGTTTCTGCACGCGGTCATTCATATTTCAGGATTTTTTATTATATCAGGTAACGGAACGAAAAAGTCGTGTGCCTGGTAATAAGTGTCTGTCCATAGCAGTTGCAAAGCCAGTCAAGGCTTTAAATCGCTAAGATCTGAAGTGCACTGCCACTGCGCCCGTCACACTGAAACATAAGTTGGCAAATCCTATGTGCCCATTATTTCATAAGCATATCCTTTAAAACTGGAACGCAGTAATGCTTAAATTACTGCTTGGTACTAGAAATAGGCAGTACTTTCGTCGACGAACAAGGAACTCTACTATTATAAAATGCAGAATGCAGGATAATGTAGTATGGATTTTGTTTTTGTAGAATGTTGTGTACTATATGGGTTGATACAATTTTAAATACTTCGCACAGTGTTTTCAACACTTCTACAATTCTACAAAAACCAATTATGACAAGTATATAGTCGGTTACGGTACTTTCGAATAAATACTCTACTGAATGGGATTTAAAAGTGATATTTCCTAATTTCAGAGTATTCACTCGTACGGAATAATAATAATACCGCAATATTCTTTTCAATTTTTTAAATTAAATTCTTACACGTTACAAAACGCAAATAACGACGACACGGTTCAAATAAGCACAAAAAAATAGTGGAGTAATTTCACAAAAAATAATTGAATATCAATTGAATACAAATTTAAGCATAAAAAAATTCTGAATCTGTTTGAAAGACAATTTAAATTTATTGCGAAAGATATCCCGCAACTTTGACAACCTCTGTAGCCGAACTGTTTATACTGTGGGTGCCGAATTAGGAGGTCCGGTTCGACCGGTTCGATCAGGTAGTTTGTGTGGTTGTGTGGATTATTATTATTTATTATTGTTAATAAATTAAAATACATATTAATTTATTTATTTCCAACTTACCGCTATCATTACAGGTTGTACCTAATGGGTAGTATAGACAATAAGTTTTAGTTAATTACCTTTAATTTAGATAATAGGATACGTAGTAACTACTTTATTAAACTATTTTTCCGGATTTAAATGGCGTACATTTGTTTTTTCAAACAAACCGACGTTTCGGGTCCTTTACAGGTCCCATGGTCACAGTTGACTGATGGGACCTGTAAAGGGCCCGAAACAGCGGTTTGTTTGAAAAACTAATATACGCGATTTAAATCTGGAAAAATAGTTTCATTTCCTATCGCGAAAGCCTAAGAACTCGTCAACTACTTTATTATTATTATTATTACGGTAACACAAAACCCATAAAGCCGCTTTTATGAATTCGTTCAATTAGCAAAATTCTATATCCACGAAATTAGTGATAACATTTAGTAAAAATGGGAGTAAATTAATTTGCTGCTTCGCGAACCCAGTGAAGGTTTAATCGTGCAAAATAGCAACACTTGTGTTGAATATTTATAGTCATGCAGATAATTATCCCACCCTCCCTCCGCATAAAATTAATAAAATAAATAAGTGGTGGTTTGTGACTGTAGTTGCGCTTGTGTTATTAATTTTATGCGTAGGGAGGGTGATATTATTAACTGCATGAAAAAATATTTATTTATGTATTTATTCAATAACAAAAAAAATGTAACATAACGGTATTTACCATGACGTTATATCAATTTATAATTTACCATAATATTAACCTTAGAGCTAAGTCCAAACTCATGGTACCACAATTTCGTTTAACCAAGGTAAACGATTATTTTATGGCGAACTGTATACGTTTTTACAATAAGATTCCGGAACATATATTAATATTATCATTTCCTAAGTTTAAAAACTACGTTAAAAGTATTTTGATTGAAAAGTCATATTACAAAACTGAAGACTATGTGTTAGATAAAGATGTATGTAAAGACTCAACGGCTCCAGAATCCACACAAATTTCATAGCATTTAAGTTTATTTGAAAAGAGCAATCCCTAGAGTTTCTTGCTCGTTCTTCTCAGGGAAGTCAGCGTAGTGAACGAGCTGTAGCTTAATGTAATGAAATGTAAATTTGATGTTTTCAAGTGTACATTTATTTTACCTGTGGAAAAAATGATCTTTGACTTTGATCTTCAATTCTTCTTTGATATTAATTACAAGCGCAGCTATTTTGCACGATTTAACCTTCACAGGGTTCACGGAGTAGCGAATTAATTTACTTCCATGTTTATGAACATGGACTACCGTAAAGCAACGCCTGAATCTATTAATTAGACAACATGTAGGTTTATCAACGTTCGGGTAAAGGGTTCTTCTTTTAACAAGTTCGTGCGCGCTCACAGTAACCCGAACACTTAAAAAACAGGTAAAAATATTAAGGCTGTCGCCGCTGCCACACGTATTGGTCCGGTATATAAAAAAATATACGTCAGCTTTCAAGGTCTTCCTACAAACTTACATAATTCGAAGTTACTTCACAATATACGACAGGTAACCATAAAATATTAAACATAAAGCCATGTTTGGAAGAAACATCAAAAACTTTATTACAGACCAATATTGTAATGGAATTGGTCCACGTTTTGTTAACGTTTACAAAGGAAATGCGTGGAAAGTGAATCATATGTAATTGTACTACAAAATGACTACAAAATTTTCGTTTCAACCGATGACGAATGAATGAATTGAAATTGTACGTTATTTTTGTTAAAGTTATAAACCAATCAAGAAATTTTTCAAAAAACTGTCTCCAACTGAGGTGGTCAGGTACTGGGGCAGGCATGTACTCCCCTCTTCCAATCCCCTTCAATATCTCCATTATATGCATTTATTATTATTACTTTTAACCCGACCTTTTTAAGGACATCTCCAATCTGATTGAGATATATACTTGGAGGTTTTTTTATAATTAAAATAAGTGCGCATTTAACTCCGTCTCACCTGATGGAAAGTGATGATGAGATCGATGATGCACACCTATATAATGCCTGTTCATTCTCGCTTGAAAAGGCCCAAGTTCAAGGAACAAATCTGCATGTAGGGAATTCTATTTTACTGCTGTGCGCTATATAAATATGCAAGCGTAACGCTTTGTGCGAATCCTTAGAATATACAATGTGTGGGTGGATCCCTATCATCGTAGTCTAGTTCCTCCTATATCTTGATGTTATAAAAAAGGGGGACGGCGAAATCATTTCATACAATTCATACTATGGTATAAAACGACATTTAGTATAATGCTCCTGCTTATACAGTATAGGCAATCTATACATACATGACCAGTTTTTTGCGTTCAGCTTAATTAAAATTTCAATCAGATTTACTCGAAGCGATGATGCTGCTTTTGTTTGTACTGATTGTGATATGCTTGGTTCAAAATGCTATTACTGATTTTTTTAAATTTATATGAAAGTACCAGTACATTACAGGATGTCACGTAGGTCTCCTGTCTTGTAGCGTGATACCTGGAGTAGACTATGATAAACTATATGAGCTAGATGGAACCTTCTCGGGTGAGGAATACTACACAGTCTCCCTCTCGATTTCTTACTGTGCTACCGTTGTTACTCACTTTTTACCGACAAACCACTCTCATTGTATCCACGCGTTAATCTGAAGTGGAACCATTCTTGTTTTTATTATTGCTGTTATAAGTAATAAGTACCGGATTCCACGCACTGAATGGTTTAAACCAGTCTTTACGATTACCGTGTTATTACTATATTGACGTACTTTTATTATAATAATAAAATGATTTTATTCTACAATAAATTTAGTAGTAGTAGATCTCCTTGTAAAAGAGTTCTTCCAGGGAAATGCTGCCATCTTCCTTATTTCTGCCACCAAGCAGTAATGTGAGCATTACTGTGTTCCGGTTGTGAAGGGTGAGGGTGCTGTTGAAATCGCAGGTACATGGGACTTGTCACCTAATGTAACCTAACTCAGGGTGACGAGCGCGATGGCAGTGCCCCACAGATCTTTGCGATTTAAAGCTCTGAGGGGCTGCAACTATTTTTGCACTACTTTTTGGTCAAATCACTTGATATCAAAAGAAATAATAATAATAAAAGGTTCATATGTGTTTATAAACTCCATTTCTTTATTCTCTATTTTGGTACTATATTTAGAAAATAATATTTATCGATCTTGTACAAAACTATCTTTAGAAGGAACAATTAATTTTGTGTAAGAATTAATTATCGTGGAAACGACGTTGGATGGTCGTTTAAGCGTTCATAGCAGGAAATTGCTTTGGCCCGATTTATTTAAGACCCTTTTTTGTGTAGTTTAGCTTTTAGCCGATTGTGGTTTTTTCTGTACTTCACTTATTTGCAGTGGAGTTGGCCTGGGGGTATTGAGTCGGTTAACATGGTTTGGTTTAATATCTAAATATTGTTTCAAACCTATTTGTGGGTTTGATTTCGATATTTTTTCACTGTATTTAATTGAGAGACTATGAATATTTGTCCTTCTGAAAAACGGCATAAAATCGGAGTTTATAAAGTATACATAAGATAATTAATGACATTAATAAACCCAAATTTAAGCTCAAATAATTTTTATTTCTTAAGTAAATGACATTTGAAATCGTCATATTGATTAAACTCTACTTCTCATTCGTAGGCAGATCCCTTGAGAAGAACGTGTAAGAAACTTTAGGCGTTGTTAATTGTAAATAAACATTTGAATTGAAATCGAATGTGTATCATGTACGATTTCATTTTTGGACCTGTTGAGCATAGTATTAGTAAATAAATATGGATTTTTCATAACAGAAAATTACCAAAGAATAAAGTTGGCGTAGCGTTTATTGGAGGTTTGTTTCAAATATGATAAATCAAGACAACATGCTACAGGTAAACGGGTAACTATGATAGATTTTTGTCATCCTAGTACGCAGAACCTTTAGCAGAAAGTTTTTCTTTCAATATAGTTTTGAATTTCGCAAAGCAAATCTTGCAACTTTTTAATATCAATCGGAATCTTACTAAACGTAACAGATAATTTTATCAAAAACATATTTTTGCCAAATGTGTGTGGTCGATGGAAATTTGTTTGGGCATTGACCAATAACTCAAGAAGACGGGTAATCGCCATGCTTACAAATCGTAACTCTGAAAAAGGCCAAAATTCCATCTTATAACTAGATGGCGCTGATCAATAGCCTAGAAGTAGTTTTTATTATGTAAATGGCCATAGATATCAATCAATCCCTTATTAATAAATATGAAGTATAAGAACTCCGTTTTTTCCTTGTAATATTATTCAAACATTGAACTAGAGCTAAAATTAGTTTATTGAATTAAATTGATATTGAATTATTTTTTGTAAAACTACTCTACCACTTTGTTATAATTATTAATACAAAGATTGAACACTTGGAAAAAATTCCTTCGATCCGGCCGGATTCGAACGACGACTTTTTAGCCGTAGCGCCATCTATGGGAAATTATTTTCAAAATTTTGACAAATACGCATGTCAATAGATGACCTTGTGTGTTACAAACTAATTTATTAATTAAAGCTCCCTAATATATGTAGATCCGTTTACCTAAACAAAATAAAAGAATAGTGTGCACTATCCATAAAAATCTGTGCAATAAGCGACATCTTGTTGATTTGTTTGTTATCACTAGAAATGAGACTAGCTTTGATAAATTGCAGTTTATCTACGTAAAATAACGCACATACTCAACATAGCCCCGCACTAGGGAAACCCTGTGTCGCGGGTGCTATGGACACTCATATAGACAACCACAAATTACACCCAAACTCACGAGAGAAATAAATGTAGGCCATATAAATATTTCTCCCGGCCCGGGAATCGAACCTGGAAATAAATTACAAGTAGTTATAAAAATAGCTATTTGGTAATCGTCGGGACATCTGGTGCACCAATGGATATTATGTACTCGACTACGCTGTCATATGTCGTTATTAGCAGGAACAAATCCTGTGCCTGGTTGTAAGCGACATTCCTGTCCAGAGCTTTAAATCACACAAATTTGAGGGGTACTGCCATGTCACCCAGAGAAATTTGTTGACAAGTCCCATACGCCTGTAATTTCACCAGTACCCTTCAAAACCGGAACACAACAATGCTCTCACTACCGTTTTTCGTCAGAAATAGATAAGTTGACTCTTATCAGTATCCATTAAAAACGATCTAATAATCTTTATAGAGACTCAATAAATAAACAAGCATTCTTCTTAATCGAATTCCCCTTTGGGGATCACTAATGGGGTCAAGTGATAAGGGCCTATCTTTTGATGGCAATTTCTGAGATTAGCTTGGATTTTATATCATTATGCAGTATCACAAAGTATTGTGCTCAAGCGCAATAATGTAATTTTTATCGGGTCACTTATTACGTAGTTACAGTAGATCAAATACTATGTTGTTATTAATTTGTTTATTGTTAAATGATTTTCTCCTGTGAAAATCCAATTTTAATTTGACTACATGTGTATTATGGTTATAGTGTGGTGTAACGAACTACTTTCCGCTACTCGAACACCTATCTTTTTTTTATTACTCAAGGGAATCTGCTTACAGATACCACGGCCCTGCGAGGGCAGAGCTGGGGTTACCCTCTCCGAGAAGGCTCCCTCTCTACCCTCTTTGGGTCAGTCTAGCTCCATCGGCCGGCCCGTGGATTCCTCTTAGCTTCACCTTGGAATGAAATCGACCACGGCTACTGCCCCAACGACAAGGCGGGAATCCATTCGGGAAGGCTCTGACACCTATTTAGCTTGTGGTGGACGCAGGACCCAACTGGGTCATCTGAGCTCCTCTGAGAATCGTAGAATCCTCTTAGGTTACTTCCTCCTTTTTTATCGGGTCACTTATTATATCCAGACGATGGGACAAACAAGTCGTGCTCCTGGTTGCAAACGACACGCCTATCCATGACAGTTGCAGCGCTACTCAGAGTTTAATATTGAAATAAATCGCAATCAGATCTCTGAGGGGCACTATCACTGCGTCTGTCGCCCTGAAACGTAAGACTAGAACCTAGACCTTCAAACCGAAACGCAATAATGATCACATTAATGTTTAGTGGTAGAAACAGCTAAGGTGACAGTGCTTTCCTGGACGAACTCTTTTACAAGTAACCTCTACTGTTACTAAACCTCCTCCTCCATGCACGAGCTGAGCAGAAGGCAGATTATTTAAATTGAAAATGAAAAGGGGTTGTTCTAAAGCAGATGAAATGGGAAATGGACGAATCGGGAAAAACAAGTGGACCGAACGGGAAAGTAGACGAATAGTGAAAGTGGACCGATCGGGAAAGTAGACTAAATGGGAAATAGACGAATCGGGAAAGTACACGAATAGTGAAAGTGGACCGATCGGGAAAGTACACGAATAGTGAAAATGGACCGATCGAGAAAGTAGACCAATTGTACCGAAGGGGTGCTATGGACCAGGGCCCGTTAAAGCGGCGGTTAAGGCACGGAGCTCTTGCCTTTTGAGAAAATTGTACTCTACGTTTGTTAGATAGCGTTCAAATTCTTTTTTTTATAATATCAAGTAACGGGACGGACAAGTCGTGCGCCTGATGGTAAGCTACACGCCTGTCCATAACAGTTGCAGTGCCACTTAGAGCTTTAAATCGTGAAATCTGAGGGGCACTTAAGGGGAACATAAGTTGACAAGTCTCATGTGCCTGTAATTTCACCAGCACCCTTCAAAACCGGAACACAGTAATGCTGATATTACTGCTTGGCGGCAGAAATAGGTAGGGTGGCAGTACTTCCTTGGACGAACTCTTTCACAAGGAGCTCTACTGCTACTAAAATTTTACTAAATGTTAGTAGCATTTAGTATAATTTTAGTGTAGTATTCGTTTTAAAGAAGTTAGTTTGTGTAGATTTGTTTAATAGTAGCAAATTACACGTTTCATAATCGATAGCGTACAATAACCTGAATTATAATATTAAATTCGTTATTACTATATAAGACATACGAAACACAATGCTATTTATGGGTACGTGATGGTATTTGATGTTTATATAAAAAATATTTTGACTTTTACGATGTTAGCAGTCCACGTCAACTGTTCGGCAATTGTAAATTTTTATGTAGAAAAATATCAAAGTAATGAATTAAGTCAGTGATCTCTTAAGGGAAATTGAAGTACGCTTCAGGTGAAGTATTGATAATGAGGATGTCTTTTATAATGATGATTATAATAATTATCGTGTAATTTTAATAATTTACCGGTAAACGTTTACATCTCATGAGATTTCACAGATTTTTTACAGATTCAATGTGCCCCTAGACAAAAAATAGCTCACTTTCCAGAATTCATTTTCGTGTCTTGTGAGGGGAATGACAGCGGCGTGGTGGCATGATGTTCTATTAAGAGCGTTACGACTGGGTTATTTCACGACGAACTACCCTATCAACAAATTAAGGCAATGGCCAGTAGAACATGACACCCGCGAGTGGTTTCTCTTCAGAGGACGCTCTAAAAAATCTGTTGGAGAGCATATGTCTTACCGGTATATTATTAATTACTTACTAGTAATCGCTTTACCTCAAGTTATTTCCATAATATAATACACATATATCACAAAAATATTCTATGTATTGTATCTGTAAATAGTTACATATATTTAGTATGTAGCAATGTGTATGTATGCTACATGGTACGTTTTATGAATTTTGTTTAAAAGCGTTTGGATTCAATTTATAAAACGTTTAGCTGCTTTATACTATATTAACTGCCTTTCTTCTATAACTTCGTAACAATTTGTAAGGTTGCCCGGTAGACATCGCTGTCTAGAGGTAGAGGAATATATAGGCATATATTCACACACACACAAACAGATGGAAAGATTATTTTAACAATTTAGAATAAAAAGTTTTTGCTTTGTATGTGAATGTTTGTTAACTATGTTTTGTATGTAAATTTTTATTGAATTGATATTCAATTATTTTTTGTGAAAATATTCCAGCAGTTTGTTAAAAAGTAATTCAAAATAAATTCAATAAAAATTTAAATACAGTCAATCGCGACATTTCTAGTCTGGACTGGTAGCTGCAAAGGCATCTAACTGGGTGACGACTACTTTCATAGATTTCTCATAGATGGCGCTACGGCTAAAAAGTCCTTGAAAAACCAAATACAAAGATACAACAATAAGCACATATCAAAATTCGTTAGGTCCGCTGGTTCGTTCCGTGGCGCAGTTTGCATAGCGTCTGGCACGGTTTGCTAGTAGACGTCGATTCGAATCCGGCCGGATCGAAGGAATTTTTTTCGTTCGATCTTTGTATTAATAATTATATGTTTTGTATAGTCACTGTTTATGTATTCTGTGCAATAAAGCTTATTCTATTTTATTATACTCTAAACTACATTACAACATCATTATAATGGAATATTATCATTATTATTTTAGTGCGCCTAATGGACACGTCTACCCATACCAGTTGAAATGTCACTCAACGTTTTTAATCGTAAAGATCTAAGAGGCACTGCCACTCCGGTTAACCTGTGACATAAAGTTGACAATATGCGTGTACTTTCATCAGCACGCTTATCCATCAAAAACCGGAATTTTCTAATGCTCACATGACTGCTTGGTGGCAGAAACAGATATGGTGAACTCTTAACAAAGAACTATACCGCAGTTTAGTAGCAGTAGAGCTCATTGTAAAAGGGTTCGTCAAGGAAAGTACTGCCACCTTACCTATTTCTGCCACCAAGCAGTAATGTGAGCGTTGCTGCGTTCCGGTTTTGAAGGCGAGAGGGGAAATTAATGGGACTAGTCATTGACTTACAAATAAATGGACGACGGGTCTAATACAAAAACCACGAAAAAAATGTCCCAAGTCAACCTATTCGAAATTTAAATTGTAATGTCATCGCAGTATCGCGCTGTCAGTCGAACAAATGAAGACTAAAGCGGAGTGTGGCGCTCTGTATACGATTTTAGCGCCTTACAAGTGCGGACACTTTTTAGCGCCGACCCGACGTCCATATAATTGTAAGTCAATGGGACTAGTCGACTTATGTTTCAGGTTGACAGACGGCAATGTCAGTACTCCTCCGATCATCAGGCTCATGACTTGTTCGCCCGGTCACTTGGTATTGCAAAAAAATAACAATCTGGCAGATCTGTGTTCGTATTGATTTAGAAATTACCCAGCTTTCCTTTTTTGGTACAATGAGTACCAGGGTAGCCGAAACTAAATGCCCTGACTGCAATAACTGTTTGCCTTCGTAATAAATATCTGAACATATAGCCCAATAAACCAGTTAAAAGATATGTTCTCTGAATTAGTGTATAGTGTAGGCTGGCTATAATTATATCTGTCGAAGAGAGGGGATCGAGTTCTTGCAAATCCATGCTTGGCAAACGTGATGTTGGACGCCCTCTGGCTAGATGGAGTGACAATCTGCATAAGGGTGCGACTGGCTGAGGACCGGGTAAACATTAGCCTTATTCTTTAGGCCTATGTCCAACAGTGGACTGCTGGGCTGCCACCCAGAGGTCCCGGGTTCAATTCCTGCACCGGGAGGAATATTTGTATGGCTTACATTTATTTCTCTCGTGAGCTTGGGTGTAATTTGTGGTTGGCTATGTGTGTGTGCATGGCACCCGCGATACAGGGTTTCCCTACTGCAAGGTTATGAGTAAACATAATGGTCTTGCTACAACGTACATAGGGCGCACTATAAGTTTCCGGAACTGGCCACTTACATAAACAATATTGAAAAAGTAATTAGAACATTTGAAAATGGAACTCTTTGGCTGTAGAGTACAGATTGTTTCATCTGACTGTCGCTTGTTTTTAAATTGTGGCGTCATTTTAGAAATTGCTTGTCTACATCACCATGGATTTAACCCGTGAACATTTTCGTAGTATGATTTTCTACGACTTTAACTGTAATTTAACAGCTCGGCGGAGCTTCATTCAGCTTCAAACTGCTTTTGGCGATGAAGCACCATGCAAGACGACTATTTTTAGCTGGTTTGCAGAACTCAAACGCGGTCGTGTGAATCTCAGTGACGAATTTCGTGATGGTCGCCCGTTCACTGCTGTGAACAACAAAAACATCGTGCTGTGCGCCGCATGATCAAAACAGACAGGCATGTGACGTACCATGAGCTTCGGGCATATATAAAAAGCTGTGCTCTCGGTGGATCCCACATAATTTGACTGAGGCTCAAAAAACGGATCGCGTCCCATGGTGCAATGTCATGCTTACCAGATTCAACGATGGAGCGTCAAATTTGGTGTGGGGTTTGGTGTTTGGTGTGGTGTGGGATAGGTGACGGAACATGTATTTATAGTTACTATCCTAAAACAAAGCAGCAATCGAGCGTATGGGTCTTTCGAGATGAAGCCAACCAAATTGGCGCGCGTGCAAAGTGCCTCTAAGCGGATGATTGCTTCTTTTTTTAATAAAACTAGACACGTGGCTATTGTTACTTTGCAGAATCATTGTACCGTGAATAGTGATTGGTACACGACCATCAGTTTGTCGGAAGTTATTGACAAACTCCGTAAAAATAGCCGTAAATGCCGTATCATCTTGCACCACGATAATGCCAGTTCTCACACGGCCAGACAGACAAATGAATTTTTAAAGGTGAACAACGTTGACCTTATGAGCCATCCCGCGTACAGTACAGTTCCGACCTTTTTTTTCTTGTGACTTATTTATTTCCAAAAATTAAGAACCAACGATTTTCATCACTGAAGAGGCTATCGAAGAGTGAAAAAACATGTTTCAGAGATTGTCACGGAGGAGTTGCATAAATGCTTTCAAAATTGGTTCATTCGTATGAAAAAGTGCATTAACACTAACGGAGAATGATTTGAGAAACCATAAATTCATTTCTGACCATTTATAGTATTTTTTTCTTATTCATTCCGGAAACTTATAGTGCGCCTCACGTACATACTCGTATGTCATAGAAATCGATGTCTTAATGGACAATCTTAAAAGAATCTTCTTAAGCGCATTAAATCCATTTGATTTATTCGGCGATCTTTTAATACTAATTGGGTAGGTACACATAATTAGACCTTAATTATGTGTACGTACCCAAGGTGGTTTATCTCCTCAATAGTATTACCATTCGCATAATTTTCGCCTTGTAACCTTTGTTCTATTTCAGCGTACGGAATATCGATTGGCCCCTAATTAAGTATTCTATCGATATGAAGTTAATAGAGACCTTCCATTAGGTTAAATTATAGTGTTGAGCTGCATTATACCTATTTTCATGAGTGTGAATTCCGTTGACCCTGCTGGGGATCGAACCCGGACCTTAGAGATGGCGACATCAAGAAAGCCAGTGTGCAAGCTAATAGATCTCGGAGGTCGTCTAATTTATCATTTATAATAGTTATTTTAAATAGTATGGATCGAGATAACCCGCAAAAGGTAAACGAGTGACTACCAAGGATTTTTGACATCCAAATATGCAGAAGCCGTATACCTACTTTACGCCTCGGCCACGAAAATATTGCCACGATAAAAGCGTCAATTCGCTGATCAATTTTAAACCGTCAAATTACACCTACGAAATCTGGTAATTCGCTTGTAGCGTCTTCGGTGGTGGGGCAAGGCAAGAAGTGCCCCTCGCGTTAGTATGAAGGTTTTCTTTCACTATAGTTTTAAACCTCGTAAATGGCAAATTTTGAATATGATCCGGAATTTTATTGTCAACGATATTTATTTAACAATACAGTGAAACTATACTTATTTTGTACATGTCAGCTTCCTGTGTTTTCACAAATAAATGCAATTTTCCCGGATTTAAATCGCGTATATTTGTTGTTTCAAACAAACCGACGTTTCGGGCCCTCTACAGGTCCCATGGTCACGGTTGATTGAGGTGGTACAGTCTTCAACCAGTTATGTCTAACATTGATGCAAACCACCCTATTTTTTCACTATAGTTACAATAGTTAATAATTAAATACCTTATTTTTAATTTTACAAAGAAAACTTTCCAATTTACGCTACAATAAGTTTTACAAATTATTTTATTGAATGAATTTTTATTAAGTTCAATTTATTATTAATTAATAATAGAAAATAGAATAAACTAAAACATATTAATTAGTACTGCAGTCTTATGTCTGTTTGGAATTTTTCATTAGAGGAAATACTGGATCCCAAACTGGTGGTACGGAGTAACCATCTTCCCTGTTGAAATTAGGATGACTTTTAATTTCAATGGCCTCTCGCAGCATCCCGGGTAGATAACGGATTTCTTTGGCAAGGACCTGGGGTTTATCAAACTTCATTGAATTTGTAGGTTTATCCATGACATGCTCGCAGACTACAGACTTGTTTACGCGACGGTATTTGACATCAGCTATATGTTCTTTGACGCGGGTACAAATACTTCGCTTTGTTTGTCCAATATAAGAGTGCTCACAGTCAAGCTTGTAAACTTCTGCATCCTGTAAGGGGATGTTACATTTCACGGATCTCAGGAACTGAGAAATCTTCCTCAGGGGCTTGAAATAGGTCTTGATAGATGCACGCCTGAGGACTCTTCCGATCTTGTCTGTAACACCTCTCACGTAAGGTAAGATGGCAGGTCTTCGCTCGATTGTTGGTGGTTTCACACTGGGCCTACGGTATTGGAGTGGAATCTTCAACTTATTCGCATGTAGGACTTGCTTTATATGCTGAAGTTCCCCTGCCAGATGATTACTATCGCAGACGCCATATGCTCTCTGAAACAAAGCTTTGCCCACGGTAGCTAACTAGCTAGGATGGTGGTGGGAAATACCACTGAGATACCTATCTCTATATATATATATGAGATATATATGAGATATGATATATATATGAGATAGCCATTCTGTATTTTGATAGAAAACCTATACAGATGTATAGGTTTTCTATCAAAATACAGAATGGCCTAAGGTGTTATTAGGATTTCTTTTAATTAAAACATCTAAGAAAGCTAAAGTACCACAATTCTCGTGTTTCATAGTAAATTGGAACTTAGTACTAAAAGAATTAAGATGGTCCAAGAAAGAAGGTATATATAAGAAGGTATATATGTATCTTTAGGTAATATTGTGAAAGTATCATCAACGTACCATTTGTAAATCTTCGACCTAGCTGGGGCCATGGGTAAAACTCGCTCCTCGAAGTCTTCCATGAAAATATCGGCAACAGCGGGAGATACTGCGGAGCCCATCGCTATCCCGTCTATTTGTACGTAGAATTCATTATTCCACAATAGATAGCCTGATGTTAGACAGTGTTCTAATAATTTTGCATATTCAATGGACATATTATGTTCCCTTAGCTTTCTACGTACAATTTCAATGCAGTCTTTTACTGGTAGGTTGGTAAACAACGACTGAACATCAAAACTGACCATGGTGTCATCATCAGTTAACGGTAGATCTTTGATTCCACTGATGAAATGGTATGAATCCTTCACATGTGTAGAAGTGTTCCCTCTCAATGGTGACAGTACCTTTGTCACGTGTTGAGCCAGTTTGTAGGTTGGTGTGTCAATCTGGCTAACTATGGGACGGAGTGGGGTGTCAGCCTTATGTATTTTTGGTAACCCATACAGTTTTGGAGTTTTTACGCAGCAGGGTACAAACTCACTTACATTAAGTTTCAGCGTATCGGAGTCCTTAGATATTAACTTAGTTGTTGTTTTTAATATCTTTGTGGTAGGGTCTTTCTTCGCCTTTTTATGCGTTCTTTCTTCCGATAGTAAGTCAGTTATTTTCGTAATTCATGAGCACCGTCGCGTTACCTTTATCTGGACGGAGGATGACTAATTCAGGATCTTCGCGGAAAGTCTTCAGCGCGTTATATTCATCTCGAGTTTTTACTCGAGCCCACACACAGCACAGTTTATTTTAACGCAATATTGACGAAACATCTTGGCGTATTGCCTCCAAATCTTCCTTTCTCATGTTGTTTTTAACTAGACAATCCTCAACGTTACAAATAATTTCTTCGTATGGAACACAACGAGGAGCCACTGCGTAATTCAAACCCTTTTGCAAAACTGAATAAGCAGACTGATCTAATGTTTTGTTCGATAAGTTTATTACAAATTGAGTTTGTGTTTGGTCATTTGACAGTGACGTTGACTTTTCGTTACTTGTGCACTTCAGTTTAAGTTTATTAAATTTTTCAATCCGTGTTTTTTGAGATTGTTGAAATTTAAACGCTGATCGTTTATTTGTAATTTCAATGCATTTATTAAAATCAGATCTGCTTAACTTTACCTCCAATTCTTTCGATAGTTCCGTAATCTGATTGTCAAACTTTTGAATTGAATAGCGATTATTGTGGATTAGTTTGCACAATAATTTCTTACTGGACCATGGGACCTGTAAAGGGCCTGAAACGTCGGTTTGTTTGAAACAACAAATATACGCGATTTAAATCCGGAAAAATAGTTTCATTTCCTATGTGTATCAATTGCGAAAACCTAAGAACTCGATAAATGAAATTTTATTATTATTACTGTAGAGCTGAGCCCTTTCGATGACTTACTTATTAGTGGACCTTATTGCAATTTAGCATCTAAAGTTATAATAAAAATACTACTAAATCTACAAAGTTCATTTAAATAATCCGACATACCCCTTTCGCCTACTCCAATAGCGTCAGTTTCTTCATACATGCCCGTATATTCTTGATATTTTTTATCCGTCTTTATACGGATATCCCTAAAGGCACGACCTTTTAGGGCCTATAAAGTATGTAGACGGATTTCTTGAATTCATTTTGATAGAATCAGTCCCGAAAATACGATTCAAATTTATGGCTCTATGTTACTTAATTGTTAAAACTGTATTTCACATTAAACGAGAATTTATTCTTCGATGTCAAGGCACCCTCGTTTCAACCAGTCGCCTATATCGATATTGGTAGAAGTCTCGGATACGTTGGATAATTTTGAAATATAAAATTGTCATTTTGGAAGATTGCTCATTGTCATTCATTTACAAAGAAAAGCTGTCTAAAACAGCATTAATAACATAATGGCAGAACCAGGGTCAGATACATACACTGACCCACCATTTCCTTTTAATATAACGCACAAACTTATTACCCGCACTAGGGAAACCCTGTATCGCGGGTGCCATGGATACATACATAGGCAAACGCAAATTACGCCGAAAGAAATATTTGTATGGCCTACATTTATTTCTCTCGGCCCGGAAATCGAACCAGGGACCTCTGCGAGTCAGTCCAGTTTGGTAATCGTATCACAGAGGCAGTTTTGTATCGAAATTAGCGTTATGTGTTTGTAAAGACATTCCTCGCGTAAAGTTTGTTGTGAGTGACAGTAAAAATAAGATACAATATAGATAACTGTTTTTATAAAAAGAAACCGACCTCAAAGTTCGTGGCATGACAAATATTTGCCAAGTTTTATTGGGATCGGTTACTGGAAACTGAGCGAAACCGGGTTTATTCCCTTTTTGCCACCCATTAGAGGTGGAATATTTTTCATCAAATTTAAATGGAACCATACTGAGGTACCCTCTTACCAACAAAAAAGAATCACCAAAATCGGTTCACAAATTTTTTAACAAGAATTATCACGTAACATACATAAAAAAATATACAGTCGAATTGAGTGAGACTTCCAACTTTTTTTGAAGTTGGTTAAAATATGTAAATTATGATGATTAGAAAACAAAAGTGGTCAGAGGACAGACAAAATACTTAGAAACTAATTTAAAACGAAACAAATTCGAATATTGTCTTTTATTTTTTAGTTTTAACTAGCAAACTAGTTAGTTCTAAGCAAAAACATGCTAAATCTTTTGTACATTATTATTATTCAATAATAATAAATAAATATTGCAATTAATATATCTAACGATATTTCTTTCTGTCTTCTGGGGCTTTGCGTTAAGATTTTAATTTAAACCTTATGGATATGGTATTAAGATTTAAATAAAAATCTCGACGCGAACGCGGTAGTTGAGGTTGAATGATTACAAATTTACACTCAGGCCTCTGGTAGCTATCAAGGTACCAGCGAAATGAAAAAACTTTCATAAGTTCTGACAGGTGACGCTACGGCAAAAAGCCGTTTAAGAGTCGCTACTACCTCATCTCGAATTCTAATTTTTCTCGTACTAATAAGGTTCATTTTGGTTAACTCGAGCGGCAGGGATGCTGGCCTTATTTCAAAATTTATTTTTTTACAAACGATATGAAAATTATTTGAAAAATGTATATGGTAAAGTATACGTGTTCTAACTAATTCAGTTGATGTAAAGAAAATCATTGGTAAGTGTATATAAAGTACCTATTCAATATTGATAACTGCCTCCGTGGCCGAACGGTTACCATTGCCATGACTGCCATGCAGAGGTACTGGGTTCGATGGGAATCGAAATCGATGGTCAGGAGAAATATGTGTATGGCCTACATTTATTTCTCTCGTGAGTTTGGGTGTAATTTGTAGTTGTCTATGTGTGTGTCCATGGCACCCGCGACACAGGGTTTCCCTAGTGCGGGGCTATGTTGAGTGTGTGCGTTATTATTATTATTATTATATTGGTTTTCTTGTACAATTTCGACGTAAGTTTGTATTTTTTTTATTGTGAATTTTTTTAGGTATCGTATTTTTACACCATATATTGATCAGTGGTTATCCTCGAGTGAGTGATCCAACATTTTCACTGTTATGCGGTATAAATCATGGCCATTTGAGATTGTATAGACTCCTAAGACCCATACAAAGTTCTGAAACAAGTACATAGAGAAATTTATAAGATCTACTTGCGACATCCGTAGTTAAGTTGACAAGAACGGTAGCCACATTAAGGCGACAGACGCTGATTCGAGTACAGTCGGATCGAAGGAATTTCGAATATCATAGTAAAGTACATTACGTTTTCAAACTCAATAAATTACTTTAATAATCCATTGGTATTCAATTACTATGGAGCTCCCACTTACCAAACTTCTTTTGCTTCTTCTAGTCGAATTGCGTCGCAGTAAAGTCACATTACTACTACACATAACATTGTAATGTTGATTATTTAGTTAATGAATATTATGGTTTTACTACTATGATAATTTTTTTCTTGAAATTACTCCATTACTTCGTTATAATTATTAATACAAATATTGAACACAAAGAAAAAATCCCTTTGTCTGATAGGACTCGAACCTGTGTTTGTAGCATACCAAGGGAGAAGCGAGATCCACAATAGATGTTTTGACTAATTTCGACCACACGGAATATATGTTTTTGAACGTTAAAAAATACCAATTCCACTTGTTTTTTAAAAATTGATAATTAAAATAGAATAATAACGTCGTTATACTGCGAATACCAATTATCTGGAATTTTAACAGAAAATGATTTAATTTAGGATAACGCGACAAAATTGTATATGTAAAATGCAAACATTTTCAAATTTCGGTAAAGTAAAAAATGTGGAATCACAGTTACAAATTTACGTAGGATGACCATGGTATGCCCAAGAAAAAATCGTCGTTGAAATTTCAATTGCATTTATTTCTAGATCGATATTTTGTGAAATAATTGTTTTTCCCAGTATAAGGGCCGATATACCTGTTGTAATGTAATGAAATTTTCTCTCCCGTGTTCCGTAATAAATATGTTAGGGTACTATGAACTTTATGAACGCTATGAGTTTTTACAGTAAAACAGCATTTTTTATTTATAAAAAGGCATATTTTGTTTTATTTATTTAGGACAACTAACAAAGTATACAATTAATGGCATTGTGGCTTGAACAAGCACATGTTAATTATTGGATACAGAGAGAATAGATTGAAGGTGACAGTACTTCTCTGGACAAACTCTCACAAGGAGCTCTACTGCTACTAAACACTGCATACTATCCGATCGGATACTATCTTCGCCGGCTAGATGAAGCAAGTGCACAAGATAGGATACGTAGTAAAATCAGTGGTGGGGGAAGCTAGTAGTGCATATAATAGAACCTCATCCCATTAAACTATCCTAGCTTGAGACGGAAGCTCACTGTCCTCTCTTCATTAGCGTACTAGCTTAAAAATGAAGCTAGTTCTGTATATACGAAGCCAGAGTTACTAGTTTCCTAGCTTAGTACCACTAGCTTGCTGTCTTAACTTGAAAAACTAGCCTCGTGTATTCCGGGCACAAGGGGCACTACCACTGCACCCGTCATCTTATGATATATAGGTGACAAGTCCCATGTGTCCCACCAACACCCTTCAAAAACGAAATGCAGTTATACTCACATTACTACTTGGCGGCAAAAATAGGTAAGGTGGCAGTACTTCCATGGACGAACTCTTTAACAGCTACTGCTACTAAATAAGATAACACGGAAGATGGAGAATGAGAATTCGATTTTTCAAAGAAAAGTTGGGTCTATTGATTCAGCGACACTGATTTGTAACGTCAACCCGACGACGCAACGCTGCCAGGGATGTTGCAGTCAATACGCGGGGCATTCGATGCCATCGTAGATTGAATAACACTAGGAGAATACCGAAGAACTATAGAAAAATATGTTAAACTTTACAAATAGGAAGAAAATTAAATAATTAGCTGTAAAGAATTAGCTATTATTGTGATACCATTTTGTAGATAGCGTTGTTCATCGTTAAAGCGACGGATTCTGTCTTTCTATACCCACTCGTTTATTTTCGTTACTTTTGGAATTTTAAAATTTGAAGGGCAAAGTAGATATAAAATATCGACATCTATTGTAGAAGCATCATTCGTTGTACAAGATCTTGCAAAACTTCTCCGGAAACATGTAATCGTAAAAAACGTATGTTCGGAATTTAAAAAATATTCTATGCTATGCATGACTCAACGTTAATTATATTAGAACATGATTCATTACAACTTACAATAGTTAGTGAAAGTGTTCTAATTTCACCAAAACAATTTTGAACCATGACTCAGAGAATCGCCTTTCATTTCTCATATTATTATTGTGATGTCTTAAATCAGGTCAAAACATTGCAAAAATGGGCCCACTTACGGCCCTAAGATATTGTTCAATCACTAACTCGCTTTGCTAACGTCAATGAGTGTTTGTCACGCCACGACAGAAAGAAGTGATTGGGTTAATACCGTAAGAAAGAAAGAGACAGGTAGATTATAAGGTTGCCTTATCTTGCTGTATAATCTTTGGCTCATCGCTTGAAAACTTTATAGGTGTCTGCCTGTTACGTGATATTAGCTCGTATTATTTCGAAAGTAGATACTGTATACGTTTCACGAGACACTTTTTTTAGCATAGAATTTATTTTGCTTTGGTTATCTCCCATTATTTTTATGTTAACATAATACTAAAGTTCACTCTTTGTTACTCCTACGAATAAACAAGATAGAAATATTTAAAGGAATGCAAAGTATAATACTCGTGCAACAGGAGGTCTTACTGCAGGGTATCTCTTTATCGTAACTAAAAATTCTTCCTAGTGTAACTTTGGTCGATAATGACTCGGCCCAATCTGGACCCCAGTTCTGGGTTCGGTCCCCTGTAAAACCAATTTGGGAAATTAATTGTTCTAAATTGGTTCTAGTCTTGGTGTTCTGGGGAGAGCTCTAGAGTGAATTCTGTTGCTCTGGTAGTCATACTACAAGGAATTCCCTAGTTTGAGACCAGGCAGTTGGTGTGGTTGTCTGACACATTATTATGAGTTTATTTCGTTATCGGAATATTTATCCTGTACGAACAGTACACTGGGTATGTCATAATTTAACCTAAATAGGTCGCTGTTGAAATCCGGTTCGCAGGACCAATGTTAGGGCTCGTAACTAATGTATGTAAATGTAGAATGTTCGTAGTAATGTATGTTTGATGAGATTTGTATGTTCGGTTGAGGTAGATTCATGAAAAATGTGTAAACCATACTGTTCGAAGGTTTTTCTTGTCCTAAAAATACACGTAATTGTTCATAAAAGGTTAAATACGCTGTTGTTGTGCCTCTTGTGCCCTAATACCTGTACGAGGGAAGATCTCTACGTGGCCACGAACAGCGCTGTCAAGGTAGCAACGTTTTATTCAGGGTCAATATAGTTCTAAAATAAAATAAGTATCCACACGATAAGAAGAAGAAGAGAATAAATCTGCAGGCGGGGGGTTCCACTCCAACTCCGTTCGCTATATAAGTGAGGATAACTGGGGACTTCAAATGTTTGTCGGCCTTTTTCAACACGCAGGTTTCCTAACATTGTTTTCCTTCACAGTCAGCGAGAGGTATTGGCTTCAAAACATTCACAAATGTACGAAAATTAGAAATTAAAGTCGTACGTACAGGTAGCCAAAAGAACCTGGTTGCCACCTCTTTTATATCTACTATTAATACTTATCCATATTACTGACTACTATGCTTCAAGCATAATGGCACTTAGGTATATCGAATCAGGTGACCATTGTTTTGTGACACCAAGGCATTTGTCCTCGGTGTTTTCGGTGTCAGACCTATTATTATACTAGATATGTCATCTGTTGTTTTTCCAAACATCTCGTACCTCGAGAAAATAGATAACGCGTAATAAAATTTATCTAACAATGGCATTTAGCGTATTAAAAGTAGTTGCGAAATATTTATAAGCCAAAAGGGCCTTGTTTTGTGATGCGGTATGATAAATTTCTCTTATCTAGTGTATACTTTCGATGTAAATATTCTTGACACTAATACAATAATACTGTCTGGATTGATGTATAAGAAAAAAGCGGGAAAAGTTGGAACGGTATAACTAATAGCAGTAGAACTCTTTGTGAAAGAGTCCGTGCACAGAAGTACAGCCAACATACCTATTTTGGCCACCAAGTTATAATATGCGCATTACTGCGTTGCGGTTGTAACGGGCTGTATCAATGATGTTCGGGTGCTAATAAAGAGTGAATGGAATGAATTTTAAATGTCTTTATTTAGATATAAATATACACACACATATAAATAAATACCTTTTTATTTTATTTATTTTTTACAAAAAATATAAGGCAATTACAAAAATGAACTTATTCTAAATTTGTAATAATATATGAAGTTAATCGTTACTTAGGCCGACTCAACTTTTCGAACATTTAAACGTGATATATAAATGATATTTTATTGTAAGGATATTTAACCATTTATTTGTTTAGTAACGTGAATTTTACTTCTGTGTACTGCTTTTGTGTGAGCAATACCTATAATAAGAATGAGAGGATATTTAGAAAGCGACTCAGTCGAAATACATATTTGTATAAGACCACATGTGACACACTTAATATTGTGTGATCGCACAATTTAAATTACGGTTCAATATTTATTTATTTTCTTACTGATATTTGCTGACGGTGGGTATCAGAGCACAAGGATTTGAGACCATCGGTCACCGCTGGGCCGGTCCGCCGGTATAACGAGTGAGCTGGTAAAGAGTGAGCAAGACTAAAGGAAACATAGTTATAATTTATTAAAACCAACAAAGTAAAGGGTATGAACGAACACAGAGAAAACAATGACAATAACAAAGAAAAAGGCGCCAAAAACAGTATATTTAAATTTAGAATTTTAATATAAAACTGAACTGCTAAAATAATTACAAAATTAAATTAAATTGTACAACTACTGCATTCTCCACACCGGTTTTAAATATTAAAGGTACTGGTGAAATTACAGGCACGAGACTAGTGTTGTCAACTCATATCTAAGTGTGATGGGCTTCTTGGTCCTCAGGACCTTGCGATTGAAAGTTTTGTTATAAAGATTACGTACGTGTACGTTACTTTGCTAAGTACTTTCTGTTATACATATTGAAAGTAAAACAAAACTAAAGTAAACGTAAACATCACAAAAGATATTATGATGTTTATTGCTATGATAATCAATTACATTTGCGTAGCAAACGATTTTGCTTAAATAACAAGAAGAAAACCGCTTATAGGGATTTATGTTTGACTCAGACACGTCAATGTCTTAATTTCAATTACATAATAACAATGGCAAAAATCCAGGGCAAAATCGCTGTTAAAAAATTTGAGAAAATGGTGGCTGCAGCTACCACATCGTTCTTTAGAGCGGTGGTCTCTATACTCAGGATTGCAATGATGTTGTCCAACCTTCGATGGAAGAAGAACCACAAAAAGAGTCGATTACGTAACTTATGATTTGTTAATGCCCCGTTGGGGAGAGTGCAGCATTCTAAGCTCTAAGTGCCTTTGCAACTGTGAAAGAGTTCGTCCAAAGAAGTACTGCCACCTTACCTATTTCTGTCACCAAGCATTGTTCTGGTTTTGAAGGGTAAGGGTGCTGGTGAAATTACAGGCACATGAGACTTGTCGACTTTGTCTCATGGTGACGGGCGCACTGGCAGTGATTCAGTCAGATCTTTGCGATTTACAGGTCTGAGTGGCACTGCAACTGTTATTGACAGGCGCTTACCATCAGGCGCACTACTTGTTTGTCTCGTCACTTGATATCATAAAAAAAATGTTATGGGTAGACGTTTCAATTAGCACTAGGCGTATGACTTGCTCATTCCGTACAATATTATCGTGAAAACCAATTGTAAACTCCATTTCAAACGTCCAAAATTTTGGAATTTTTAACCCAACCCAAGGTCACTTTCAGAAACAATCTAAAAAGTCTAAAGATTCTAGAACCTCGTTTTGATTACAATGTTTAGTATTTTAATACAAATTTATAGGGAGATGATTTTAATTAACATGTTTTATAGCCTCTTTCAGTTTATTTTAATTTGTTAGATATTAAAGATAAAATATCTGGGCTTTCGGGTTTTAAGTGGTATATAAATATTTTAAATTTAAAATATTCAAAACAATAAACAATTCAATTTTTTTTCAATGTCTCAAGTGGTAATGCCCTTGAAAGTTCGATAATGTATTCAACAGATCTGATCATTAACAACAGGCTTTCAAAGAGTTTAGTGAATCTACTTGGCCATGCAAATGACGTCGTAATGCTTTCTTTGACCTTAAAAACATTTTCTAATAATATTTTCCTGAAAATAAGTTTCAGTTACATACGTTATTTTGTAGCCTCTGCGTCGATTATATTTTGTTTATTTCTATCACTTCTTGCAGTGCGTAGAATGACTAATCTATCCAACAAGATGTTTCAACCAAACGGATTCACTCGTATGACTAGCAGGTGAGCACTGTCTTTTTTTATAATAAAAATGACGGGACGAACAGGTCGTGCGTCTGATGGTAAGCTACACACCCGTCCATGACAGTTGCATTGCCACTCAGAACTTTAAATCACAAAGATCTGATGGGCACTGCCACTGCGCCCGTCACCCTGAGACGTAAGTTGACAAGTCCCATGTGCCTGTAATTTCACCAGCACCCTTACCCTTCAAAACCAGAACACAGTAGTAGCTGACATTACTGTATTCCTGGACGAACTCTTCTTTTTTTTAAATTTTTTATGAAAAGTAAGACCCAAAAGAACAAACAAGCTACTTGATGCGAGATGGCAATGATCCTGGACATCTGCAACATTACAGGACCTGCCTATGCGTTGCCAGCCTGAGAGAGTCCTGTTGAGTTGTTTCAAAACCTCCACTTTTACAACCAGCTCTGAATGTTATCTCCATTATAGTTGAACTGTTTTTTTTTTAAATAAATACACCCTTCTTTCAGAACTCAGCCTTACATTGCACTGTGAGCAAGGACACTGGAGACCACCTATGTCTGGTTTGACCTTCGCTGCTGAGATATAACACCCGTATCATGTCTATCAAAAATTTGTCCAATAACTCAGTCAGACAGAAAGAAATCCAATACTATATTTGTCTTTTACGAATATATCTCTCTATCGAATTTATTTAAGGTTAAATAGATAAGACTGTAGATTGTGGATTCGTACAGGTGTATTAACATTTGTGCAAAAAACATTGTTTTTTCGTTAGCATACTATATTTGGGTCAAATCGCTATCGCTTTCCTTTCAAACCATACGTTGGCACGTCCCCCGTATCAGTGATTAAAATTCGTCTAAAATTAAAGTAGAGCGCAGCACCATGAAGTGCCATGTTGTTAGATATAAAAGATTAAGTTTCTAATTTTACGTGAAATTTCAGAATAATGAAACATCCTTGTGTTATTCCTGGTTGCCATCACATTGTAAGTAGTTTAATATTTATGTTTTACTATTACACCTCTTAGGAAATGAAACTATTATGTAAAGGGCCCGAAACGTCGGTTTGTTTGAAAAAACAAATATATACGCGATTTAAATCCGGAAAAATAGTTTCATTTCCTATGTGTAACAATCGTGAAAATCTAAGAACTTGATATTACACCTCTTGCTTTTAAGTACTGTGCCCTGGTTATTCTCCTTCTATAGTTTTCAAAGTCTTGTTTTACATTTTTTTACATCTACGATTAATCGTCAGGCAGCAAGTTAATTTTTGGAGAAATTTTTGGCGTTTAAGAGCAAGGAAGCCATCGCTTCAGTCTCTTTTTGTTTTAGTCTGCCGATGTTGCCACCATTATCCTGTGCTATAACGAGACAATTTGGATGAGATTCGGATTCGGATTGTATTGGACTATTTGATATTTGATTTGGTGGCAATGACTTGTACTACATGAAAACGTAAATTTTTCATTTACTTGTTCGAATTGCTTATTGAGTTCGTTTTCTTGGTCGAATAGTGCGTTTATCTTTTTCTTGTACTATGTTCATGCCATTTAAGGTAGCTTAATAGAATACTTCTCTCCTATTTGAAGGGCCATGTAGTGATTAATTGTGTAGATAACATTTTGAGTGGTCATTTTCGTAACAGCGATTGGTTTACCACGTGACAATGAAAAAAATGAGAAAGAAAGATGAAATTGTTTCTAATGATATTTTATTATATATGGTCAATACAGAAGCAAACTTTTTAGTTTTACTTTTTTAAGTAATAAAATTTCATGATAATGTAGCATAAATAGTAAATATTTTTAAATATTAATATAGCAACACCGGTAATTTTTTGTAGTAGTCAACACCGGCGGTTATGTCTCTCTCTTCCAAATTATTTGTAAGTTTAACGAGCTTTGTTTTCAATGAATAAAAAATATTATTTTCGCCTTTTATTGAACAATATAGTTCTTGGTTTTAAGTACTGGGTACTCACTTATTAATTACGTTCTAATCTTTTCAAATTCAGAGTAGAATAATCGATCTATAAAACGTTTTATCGCGAAATTATCTAACTCGGCTAATTGTAATTTACATGTTACTGTTTGGGAAAATATAAGTAATCGTTTTTGTTCTATTTTTCTAATAATTCACAATTGTTACTAATTTTTTTATCATATCATGATAAATTTCATAAAGTAAATTCGTAAAAATGTTATTTATGTTCCTGTAACCTTAAATCCGAACGTTTTGAATTCCTACGTGCGTGGGAAAGTATTTGGGTACGTGTGTGGGCGTGTAATCTTTTTTCGTGATCTCTATCTATAATCACAGTACTTTCCTTATCGAGAGAATTCTCTTGAAATTTTAGCATCATCTTCATTTCAAAAATGTCTCCAATCCTAAAATCCTATTTACGCATGGTGCAAAGAACTTGTTACTACGCAATATATTGGCAGCTCCTAGAAGCAAATTACATTCAACGTATGTTAACTTTTAAGATTACTTACGATAACGATGTTTTATTAGTAATAAAATAACAAAAACTAATATCAGTTTATAAAATATAATCTTCACGGTCATCGCATGAAAGTGGCTTCCAAAGGGTAATCTGTTATCTGTAGAAATAGTCAAAAGCACGTCAAGTTTGATACTTTGGACTTTGAACAGTTGTTATTGCAAGCGCCATAGAGTTGAATTTAAATCTTAAGGACAAGCTTGAGGTGCTCCTTATACCATGTTAAATAAAACAAGACTGTAACAAATTAACCGTTTCTCGTGAAGTAATTTGAGCTGTTTAGGGTTCTCTTTGAATGATTAGAATAACATCGAAAGCAGTCATTTCGATATGCAAGATCTATAGCTAGTAAAGTACGCAATATTATGCAATGTTAGGAAAAGTCCTAGAATATTCTAGTTGGTACGCATTTATATACTGAAAACATTTAGTAGCAGTAGAACTCCTTGTGAAAGAGTTCGTCCAGAGAAGTACCAACCAATTTCTGCCGCCAAGCAGTAATGTGAGCATTTAAGGGATACTGGTGAAATTACAGGCACATGGGACTTGTCTACTTTTGTTGTTTACTTATGTCTCAGGGTAACGGGTGCAGGAGCAATGCTAATCAGATCTTCGCGATTTCAAGCTCTGAGTGTTACTGTAACTGCTTATAGGCGCGTCACTTACCACCAGGCGCACGACTTATACATCCCGTCAATTGGTAACATAAAAAAAATTTGCAGCCCTTTATTTGAACAAAGACTACGATTTTTTTCTCCGAAACCCTGTATCGCAGATGCCATGGATACACGCATAGACAACCACAAATTACACCTAAACCTACGAGATAAATAAATGCATACCACTTAAATATTTCTCCCGACCCAGGAATTGAGACAGGGACCTCTGCGTGTCAGGCCTGCATGGTAATCATTCAGCTTCGGAGACAGGAATTGTAAAATTAAAAAAAAGACGCTTCAGATTGGTATATGTTGCATAATACAAGTTCCATGGCTACGGCTGTAGAGAGCCCGAAATGTTTGTTTGAAGAAAGCGAATATATCTGAAAAAAGAACTTTTATTTGCAATGTGTGACAATCGCGAAAACCTAAGAACTCGATATAAAAATAACCTTTCAAAAGTATATTTAAATACACTCGCAACGAAAATGCCTTTTTTGTCTTTACGATACAATTATAACACTATACAAATGCTCTGCAACGTAAAACTCAATGTTAGTGTTGAGAGTGAATTAGTATAATAGAAAAGACAAATTACATGAAATATTAAGTTCATTGAATAACACGATGTTTACTACCATAACGTTTAATTATTTTTTGTTAAATTATTACATTAAACATCTGTCGATTCGAAATGTCATTCGAAGAAGAAAAACTTTTATATATGTCGGATTTAGAACCAGGGAGAGTAGGTGAAGCTGAACCCTGTTCGTCTGGCTCGTCCCCGCCCTCCACAATACAAATACAACTTCTAAAATATATGTTTATATCCAATTTGTCTAATATAATTCAATCGGCCATGCAAGTACACAAAATAATACGGAATGCAATTACAATAGGAAGTGATTCAGGCGTGATACTTCTCACCATTAGGACACGTGGATGAAACGGCGGCTGAAGTGAATGTAAACAAAACTCGTAACCGTCCACCCAGCGCCACAAAAACAAAGATCTGCAACAAGCACACATAAAAATTCATATGGATTGCTGGTTCGTTCCGTAGCTCAATTGGGACAGCGCCAACTACGATATGGTGAAGGCAGCGCTTTCTAGTCCAAAGCGAATGGAGTGAAGTTTTTTGTATTCGATATTTGCATTAATAATTATAACAATTAAATAAAACTTTTCAAAAAGGTTTAGAGTATTGTAAAGAATCATTCTATCGACGTATTTACTTCATATCAGAAAAAAGTGAGAGGTAGGTGTAATAAAGAATTAGTATAGGAAAAAGGTAGAATTAGACGTCAATAAAGCGTCGAAGGATTTTACACTCATCGTATTGACGTCATTTCTAAGATACGTACGATGTTTGACCTTTGTACAATAAATGGTATTTTTATTAAGACAATCTTAAAAATAGCGCCAACAGTTCTCGATCTCTATTTCCCCAGCGCTATATTCCTTGTGACACGTGCAAAGTGAAAGCAAAATGTACTTATATTTGAAAAAAATCATCTTCAAGTTTCGATGTAGGACAATAATAAAAATGGCGCTCGTATTTTCGCTAGTGGTCGTGATAAAAAATACCTTTTGTAGATTACTTTATATTCGCAAAAAACACCTCTTATACAAATTTCCAGGTATTTTTGTACATTTTTATACGTTTATGGGGCTTAACCACTTTTATTGATACAGAATCGGCTTGAAGCGATTATGTTTTACCACACTTGTCGTATTAAGCCTATTCTGGGGGTCTGCCCCCGTTAGACGTTAGTCTGAAACAATTCCTGTGAAATAAGTAACGCCTTCGACGCGGGCAGTCTTCGTGTGTCCACGCCCCAGTCTACGTCTAGTCCCTAATAATAGTAGAGTAATAGTTTAATTTCCGTCAGTATTTCAGTTTTTATCAAACATGTAGAAGTACTAAATGAATTATACCCTGTTAGAATGTAGCTAAAAACTTAAAAATAGGAAACAAGAAAGTAAATAAACTTAATAATTTTTATCTGTAGGAAGATGGTGAATTTCTTAAAACTGGTACATAATTTTTTTGTGGAAAATGTCACATATCTGCCGTCCACTAACTAAACGTGGCTAAGTGACAAATAGTGAAATGTCCGTTTTGAATAGAAAGTAATAGAGCACAAAATTCTATTTTAAAAACAGTTAAAATTAGTTAACATGTTCGACTTACCCTACCGATGCATAGCTGAAATATCATTAAACATACACATATTCAACAGACAAATATTTTGTCGTTTTACCTTTAAGCAGACGTTATTGTAATCAATATCACGGCAGCCCTTTCACTTACAAAAAAAAAAGACTTTTACAGGGTCCCGTTCTATATCCAGCATTTCTATAGAATAGTGCTTGACGGAACCCGTATCGGTATCTAAATTTGCACTAAGAGGGTTTTTGGTTCGTCTCGGTCCACTGAAAAGGGGCCGGCACGCTTCGCGGCACATCATAATAGCCGCTTTAACTCAATACGACAGTTTTGTTTTAACTCTTTTGCGTTATATTAGTCGAAAGACTGCTAGATGACGTTATATTCTCTCTTTCCAGATCAGTACTACTTTCACGAATTGGCAATTGCAATTTCTTTAAATTGCAACACTAAGACAGAAAATCGTTGCCGCCATTTTTTTCATTAAAAACTAAGTGCGCATTTGACCTCCATCTCACTTGATGGCAAGGGACGATGAGGTCTACTATGAATAATAATGCCTATTCGCTCTCGCCCTTAAAAGGCCCAAGTTATAGCGTTCAGGGAACAAGGCTGCAGGCAGGGAATTCCAAGCAACCGTTCGCTATATAAATGTAAAAGCGATACGCTTCGTGCGAAACATTGGAATATCCCAACGTAGGGGGTGGAACCCCAGTCTACATCTAGTCCCTAATACTAGCAGAGTAATAGTTTAATTTTCGTCGGAATTTCAGTTTTTATCAAACATATACAAGTACCAAATGAATTATATAATACATGTACCCTGTTAGAATATAGCTAAAAATTTAAAAATAGGAAACAAGAAAAGTTTCAAGCAATAATAAAAATATAATTAAAAAAATAGACAACAAAAATATTTTAATTGTTTTAAATATTAAATTGCTTTATACAATAAACCAAAGCCTTAATAATACATTGAAGTTATATACTAAATATTATTGCTAATTTAGGAACTAATTCAGAAAGATCATATTTCTTTATCATTAGAACAAAATATAATTGAATAGACATTTATTGCAACTCCACAACACAGATACAAAAATAAAATTATAAAACAAACAAGGAAAACAAAATTAAAAAAACGATATATCGATTTCTTAGGTTTTCGCGATTGTTACACATAGGAAATAAAACTATTTTTCCGGATTTAAATCGCGTATATTTGTTTTTTCAAACAAACCGACGTTTCGAGCACTTTACAGGTTCCATGGTCACGGTTGACTAAAAAAAAATAAAAATAAAAATTAATTAATAAAAATAATGCAACAAAAAAGTACCCTGGACCGCAACAACTAGAAATTTAGCAACGTTGTTACATTGAGCGTAAACAAGCTAATATCGGCGTCTGCCCGTACTGACATACTTGTTCGGCATGACCCATCGACGTTGTTCAGTGTTCCTGGGTTGTTTGCCCTTTGCCCCGCAGGAGAAACGTAACGTACGTATTGGAATACGGTTTGAACTTTACGTCTTATCTCCAAGGTGTGAAGGTCGACCATTCCGTAGACAAATAATGAAGAAAAGAGCAACGAATAGTAACCGTACATTGTTTTGTGATTTTCAGATTAATTTTCTCTACCTAATTTCGGTGGCAATGTTTGTTATTTAAACGTTCGAGAATGTCATCATGACGTATTTCTTAATATTCGAGAGCAGTATCTTGAAATATTATTTAATATTTCACGATAATATACTTGTGGCGGACTGTATCAATGGATTCAAGTGGATGCTATTAAAGTGGGCAAGACTTACAGTTTATTACAAAACAACGCACCGCTATAAATCAAAACAGAAACAATAGTAAAGAAAAGGCGCCAAAAATAATCACATTTAAATTTAGAATTTAAATATAAAATAAAACTTAAAAAGACTGTATAAAATAAATATACAAAAGAAATTTGTAGCGACTGCCGTGATACACTACAATACTCGAATACTTAAAAAATAAAAACTGCCACCGCAATTCATCATATCAGCCGGAAGTTGTCCACTGCTAAACATAGGCCCCCCAAAGATTTCCAGATCAGCTGGATGGACGCAACGTGCACCCGCTGTCTTTACCAGGTCATCCGTCCATCTAGTAGGGGGCCGTCCTTTAATTATAACTTTTTTATTTAAAAAACTAACCTCAAATGTTTGCTTATTGACTTTTTTTATTGAAATTACATTTATTTGCCAAGTTTTACAGAAATCGGTTAAGGGCAAGTGTGCGCAACCGGATTCATCTTCTAGTTTGCCGCCCTTAGAGGTGGAACTTAGTACTTGGTGTAACGGGCTGGTGACCGCAACTCGACGTCAAGGCGCCTATTTTAAAGGTGGAATATATTCTTAAAATTTAAATGGGACACAGTCCTAAAAGTATCCTGAAAATTACCCTAACCATACATTCTTTTGTAAATTGTGTCGAGCTAATTCTCATTGAGTTGTTTTGGTTGAGTCATATTGATGCTACAAATTATGGCAGTATTTGATAGCTGTATATTAATATGCCCTAGAGTAAATGTTAATACCACCTCTCAATAAATTGAACTTGGTTTTCAATAATTACTAATGTCACCTTACTTTGAACGTTTTCTTAAAATTTGATTTCAATACTGTACTTTATCGTTGTACTTGAAAATTACGCCAAACAAAGAAAAATATCACTTCAAATGTAATTCATTCATTAATGACACTAGATATTATTTCTCAATGATCACTTACACGTTATAATGGTTCCCAACAATGGTCCTCTAATTAAAAGCCACGAAGTCTCATAATTGTCATACATTTTCTAAGAAACGCTAGAGACTTTAGTGGTTATAGTACCAAAACATGTTCTCGGTATACTTGCAGTAGCGAAGTCTTATTATTTCCATACATTTTGTAGAAAGTTCTCGGGACTTCGAGATTATGAAATTCCACTACGTGTTTTATCAATGTGCGTGACTTTTTGTTTTTTTTTGCACAATGGTTTGCAATAGCTCTGTACGGTCTATTTTTTACTGTGCTATTATGTCAAATACCGGTCGGTGTATAGAAATTCAGTGGACCGTAGGTCAGTAATGATGTCAGTCAGTGTACTTTTACATCTTGAGGACTTCGAACGTGTGAGTGTAATGAAAGGAGGGAAAAAGTCAATATGAAAGAACGTCTTTTGAATTTGGTACGTATGAGACAGTATCTTTGATCCAATAATAAAAAATATTAGTTTAAACAACTTGTTTGTTACAAATAGTAAAATGACAAACATGAATTGCAAAAATAATTTTAAAAAGAATGCCAACAAAGGTCTCAATATCGCTCCCTGGCGGACACCGGGCAAAATAAAAAAAATCAACTAGTTATGTCTAATATTAATGCAAACCACTCTATTTTTCACTGGTGTTACAGAAGTTGTTACTCAAATACCTTAATTTTAAAATTTTCAAAAAATAGTCCATTTTACGCTACATGAGTTTTACAAAATTATTTTATTTTAACAATATAGGTTTGTATATTTTTTTATTAATAAATATTAATTTTAATAGTAAGTAATAATGATAATAAGAATCAATTAAAACATACTAATTAGTATTGCAGTCTTATATCTGCTTGGGATTGTTTATCAAAGGAAATATTGGATATATATTATAAGAATGTTATTAAGTTTTTTTGAATGTCAGGATGTTCCAAACTCAACAGTTTGTTATAATTATTAACTATATATAATTATTAGTACCTCTCTGAGTAAAGAAAAACTTTCATAGATTTCTCATAGATAGCGCTACTTTAAAAAAGTTGTTAAAAACCAAAGCAAAGTACTTCAACAAACAAACGGAAAAAATCGTGAAGTCTGTTGATTCGTTCCGTGGCTTAGTTGGCATAGCATCTGCCGTGGTTTGCTGGAAGACGTTGGTTGGAATCCAAACGGATCGAAGTGAATTTTTCCTAAGTGTTCGATATTTGTTTAATAATTATAAGAATGTTTGTTTAAATTTCGATGGACACTCGCAGCATCCAGGGTAGATAACGTACTCTTTTGCAAGGACCTAGAGTGGAGTTTGTCCAACTTAATTAAGCGTCAAAGTTTATCCATGTCATGCTGGCAGACTTCAGACTTAATTATGCGGCGTTGTTTGACATCAGCTATATGTTCTTTGACGCGGGTACAAATGCTTCGCTTCTTTTGTCCAATGTAAGAGAGATTGCAATCGCAGTCAAGCTTGTAAACCCTACATTTCACGGGTCTCAAGAACTGAGAAATCTTCCTCAGGGAATTAATTTAAATTTCAAGATAGTATTGATGATTGTTGATTAGCTTTATTAGTAGGTGAGCAGCCATAGATCCACTTCACATGTTTGTTGTTATTATTAATTTATATAGTCCTTTTATTATTGCCTTTCATAACTTAGGAGTAATTTTGATGTTGAGTTTTATTTTGGCATACAATAAGGCTACCGTGACACATCTACAGACACGTTTACAGTGCTAGTTGTCACCGACCGACCGCGTCAAGTGTTTTTTTCTATAAAATGTTACTTCTTCATGCTCAGGTTGTATTCACGTGTTTACGAAAAGTTGTGTGATCTTTCATCAACTTACTGGTTTTACTATTTTTTCTTTATTTTTTTCTTTTCTTTGGTTTAGTTGAAAACAACACAAGAAATCACGGATTTGTCACGGATTGTAGTCACATTTCTTATCATATCACTAATATTGCGTACGAATAAACTACTTGTTTCATTGACGATAAGGATTAATACTCCATCTCTTTTTATCACTTCATCAAAGAACGAAACAAAACATTTCTCTGATAACATTTCATAAATGAATGCGGCAAAAAAGGAACTATATTTGTTCGTTTTTTAAAAATTGAAATGTCATTTGCAGCTAACGTGACATTTCTTGAAACACTGCGAAGTAGTATTTATATAAATAACTGCAAAAATAAATTTGTCGCTTTAAAATACACAAACTTAGATTTACAGGTTATCTGCATTAGTGTACTGTACTGTACTCGTTGTTTAGACAGCAAAATGTAAATTTGTGTAAAGAAACGTCGCGTCCCGCAACTCTGCCCCTTGTCACCGCCATATTTGCTGATAAATGAATGTTAGTGGCCAGTATTAACGCTGTATTATGCTACCATGTGTGATAGTAAGGATCAACTGTATGTAGGACACACAAATTAGCCAGGATACGCGGTGATACGGACGTGTGTTTTTTTTATTGAGTTATTTGACAAGTGGCGAAAGATGGTAAATACTTTTTTGTCTGTGACTAGGTTTATAAATGGAAGTTTTCATTTCATTTATTTTTATGTTACTGATAACTAGACTGGCAGTATGATTTAAAACCTAGATGTTGTACTAACGAAAAATAACTTTTATCTACAATGTACAGAGTTTAAATTGTAGATAAAAGTTATTTTTTGTTAGTTAGTAATTAGATTAGATTTCACTGTTTAAATTTCTTTTTGCGAAATACTGAAAAAATTAATTTCATACCCTTCGTCTTGTTTAATTATTACTTCAATTGTTATATAGTTATAATAATATAATGTCATTAGCGCTGAAACAAAATATTTAACATAAAAGTATAAAATATTATAATAGCTCACTGAATTCATTATAAATTACTTATATAACGATTAATATAGTGACATTTCTACAAGGAAAAATACGTAATTTTAATAAAAATATTTAGTTCCGATAATACGTTTTCTTAATTTTTATATGTGATCATAAGTTTTGCATGATTTCATCCCTTTGTTTCGTATTTATTTGTTTCATCACATATAATCGCGTCTTACAAATACATTGACCCTGCTATGTTGAAGCAATCTATAAATTATCAATAAATATGCAATTAATACATATTTTTATTTAAAATTTTCTCATAAATGATATACTTTTTACTATAATTTAAAACTAGTCAAATCAAAATAATATGTTTATTATCCCTATTTACCAATGTATACCGGATGGATGATAATACATTGACTGTGCTCTATCTGTCACAAACTCCAATAACTTTTAGGGATTTGTGATCAGTATTAATGGTATAACTGGCTATTGTCCGCAACTCGACGTCCACACGCCTATTTTGCGTGTGGTGGGTGCAGGGCTTAGACCCTTTTTGTGTTTTTCGAGGACTTCGGGGAGCGACCTCGGCACCCCGAGGTATTTCACCCTGTAGTTGGCCACGCCGGAGCATTGCGGAGTAGGATATGTTCGGCGGTTTTCTCCCCCTCCATGCATGCTCTGTATAAAAGACTGTCCGTGATACCTAGAATGAACAGGTGTTTATTGTATGGACCATGAATCGTTCTAGCGGCAGTTAGGGGTAGAAGAGTATTAATGTCTGTTACTTCATTATATATGCGTATAGCCTGTGATTAAGGTTATTTATAAACATATCAAAATAGAATATTTTGTAAGTTGTTTAATTCCATTTATTTTATCTACGCAATACGAATAATCTCAATGAGCTAGGGTGGTGGGCTTAAACGTGGACCCGCACAATACAATTTGTCAAAAAAATTACTGCTGTAATGATATGTTGAGTTATCATAATATTGTACCCATTTTATCAATTCAACAAAAATATCCTATGAAAATCGAATTCTTATTTCGTTACTTAGATACACTTTCTTGTACCGAACGCCTTCGATAAAACGTAAAGATAAGCAGTGGGATATGTTTGAGATAGCATAGTATAGTGCAGTAGACCTGCCTAATAAACCCGTCCACTAGACGACATCACTTTAATCATAAAACATTTGAAGCAATTAACTCTACATTAACTGCTAAGAATATCACTCGTGCTCATCTTTGAACTAAATTCAAGTCATAAAATAGTTAGGCTTAATAATTCTATAATTGTTGTTTTAGTTTCCTGCAACATGATGCTCTAGTTTTAGAAGTATTATTTTTGTTTATATCAGTGCAGTGCTGTGGTCTCAATTGTCCTCCCTGTAGAACTCTACATTTACTTTACTATGTAATGTCTGGCTTTTGTTCATTTCCTTCAATGATATTTTTATAATAGTTTCATATCGCATAAGGAACTGCATGTTAATTAAATTTCTCTCTTCCCATTTTGCTTGTTAACGTTCAATGTGCAATAAAGAGCTACATCAAGTTTGACATTTTGGATTTTGGATCGCTCCTATCGTAAGCGGCATAGAGTTGAATTTCAATGTCAAGCTTGATATGCTCTTCATCCTGTTCGTATCTAATACACATAAAATACCGCAAATTTTAATATATTCGCAGACTAGGGATTTTCAGGACCCAAGATCCTGGCATACTTTTATCGCTTTCTTTATTGGTACTGTATACAAAATACGGATAAGGGTTAGGGTAGAAAATAATTTTCTACCTTACCAGTTCACTTATTCAAATAAGTCACGGCTACCTACTAATACGTGGATTATTTCTGCGAATATTACATCAATATATTGTATATGATTTCTTTGAAAAATTTACAATCTCTTAACATTATCGTTTTAGTAAATTGCTTATCGCATACCAACACATTTATCTAGCCGGTATTTGGCTAAACTTATCATGGATTTATTACACTTTGTTAATTTATTGTTAAATATTATTTTAACGTATATAAATTCCTAGAAACAAAGTTTGAGGAATAATTTCAAACAATCCATAAAGAATAAATTCAAAAGATCAAACACGATTGTAGGACGCTTAGCATAACCCTGAGCCAACACACAAGGCATATTTTATACGCGCCGCAGACGTGCTTTTATAAAGATAGTTTCAATTATAGTTCTGTTTGTTAATTTCAGTTAGTTTTTTGAAATGACGTAAGCAGCTACATGAAATTCTAAGTGTAAACTCCAGTTAAGCATACAAGCTTCTTGCTTTCAACGCGATGTCTACGCGCGTTTGAATCTATTCACTACAGGTCATCTGCGCGCAATGACGCACGTATGCGTACAAATAACGCGCGTTTGCACGCTACAAACGCGGGTTCGTGAAGTCGCGTATAAAATACGCCGTATTCATAGGCTCTGAAGTTAAAAGATATTGTCTCTGAACTGTCAATTATCTATCGAATTCATAGGTTTTCGCGATTGTTGCACGTAAGAATTGAAACTAGTAGCTTAACGTACTTTAGTAGCAGTCAAGCTTCTTGTGAAAGAATTCGTCCAGAGATTTTCTGCACCTTACCTTAGCTGTAATGTGAGCATTACTGCGGGTAGTTGTGAAATTACAGACACACGTGAATTGTCAACTTGTCTTAGGGTGACGTGCGCAGTCGCAGTGCCCCTCAAATCTTTGCCATTTAAAGCTCTGAGTGGCACTGCAACTGCTATCCCGGGCTATTCCCTCACATGGTATCACAAAAAAATATTTTTTTTTTACGGAACTAGATCGCGTGTTTTTGTTGTTGTGTCTTAAATTAATGTATTTTTTTATAATGTATTTATTTCTCTCCACAAACATAACAACTGAACATGAACAAAAGAAAGATAGACAAAAATAGTGTTTATATTATTATTATGTTTGCAAAAGACTGGTACCTAAACTAAGCATAAGCTTGTAATATAGGATACCAGGTCTCTCACCATAGACAACTTACACTTTCTCTTAATACTATGATTGCAGAGGTTAAAATTAAGTTTAAGATTAAGGTTATACAATTGTGAAAAAGAAAACCAAATTTAAATATGTGAAGTAACTAAACTAACAATACAGTTTGAAAGTTTGTGAACTGTGTGTGTGTGTGTGTGTGTGTGTGTGTGTGTGTGTGTGTGTGTGTGTGTGTGTGTGTGTGTGTGTGTGTGTGTGTGTGCGCGCGCGTGTGCGCGTGTATGTGTGTGTGTGTGTGTGTGTGTGTGTATGGTAAATGTTTGTGAGTAGAGGGTTTTGTATACTAATAACTTTAGGCTTTAATAATAAGAATTTCCTTAATATTAGACATAACCGATTGATGACTTTACCATTTCAGTCAGTCGTGACTATGACATCTATAAGGGATTTATTTGAAAGCACAAATGTGTGCAATTTACTTCCGAAAGAATAGTTTCGATTCCTATGTAAACTTTCTCTCAAAGATGACGTCATGCTATCTCGCGGTATCTCGACACGTGCGAGCATAAGTGTGCGAGAGTCCAGTTACCGCGCATCCAAATGTTAAACGAAGCCAATTTGTCTAACCTCATAGTCTGGCAAAGATTTGGTTAGGACAGAGATTCACATTGACATAGCAGATGAACATATATCTGGTATTGTTTCAGTCTGTTGAATATTCGTACTCGTAATCATCAATTTGTTATACACCCGTTAGTTATTACTACTCTTATCATAGAAGAATAATTGACCCTACGGAAGATTTTTTTAAAGAATTAATTAAATAAAAAGCTCGTAGCTGAACATAATAATTAGCTGCTGCTTAATAGTTAGCCTGTATATACTCCCACTGTTGGGTACAGGCCTGCTCTCGTACTTACAGAGCCCTAGTACTGACAGAGCTTGGGCTATAGTTCCCACGCGAGCCCAAAAATAGATTGGTATTTTGTATTGCTTTGCAGATATGCGTAGGTTTGATCACGATATTTTTATTCACAGAAAAGCTTATGTATATTTCAAATTAAATTTTGCAAACTAATTTCGAAAAAATCAGAGGTGGAAGCCCGAATTCAATCTCACGATCCTCAGCTTGCTGTTTTTATTTAGGATTCTGCAAAACTCCTGTATAGGTATTGGTTTTTATTGTAGTAACCATATCAATGAATTTGGCAAAGAATTCTTATGTTTTATCCTTACTATGTCAGCCTGTTAAAGAAACATGCAGAAAAATTTGTATAATTTTTACAACAATTTTAAAAATGGAGGATGAAAACACAGCTGCGCGTTACATACACCGTATGGCTCTACATAGGTCGCTACGTTACCAAAATTGTTAGGGACACCGTGTGTCTCTGCAACCCGTGACGGGTTAAACCGGGGTAAGCTTCCACATAGCGCACTAAACCACATTGTTTTCCGTTCCGACAAAGACCCATATTAAATTAAATAATTTTGACAAAGCAACATCAAACATGAAAAGTAAAGCCTAATAATAGCCGCAATATCGCATAATCAGTTATTATGATAACAAAAATACAAGAGTAAAACGCGGTGTATTAATAATATATTTTTAATTTCACGACGGTGTAGGATTTTCGGTATTTATCATCAAACGATAACAATGACACAACGTTTTTGAAATGTAACAACATTCCAAAACTTCGCACTCAAATTTTTTGTTGATAAATATAACTTTCTTTGGAAGCTTGGGTTTTTTGTTAAACAATTTTATTAAACAATTCTTAACAATATTTCTTGACAATTTAAAACCAAAGAAAGGTGCAATGAAATAAAATGACAAAGATTAATTGTAAATAAATAAGTAATGAAGAAAGAATTTGAAAGAGAAAAAAAGGAACGGAAGAATAAATATTCAAGTCTCTTGAATAATTAACATCTGGGGTGGACGAAGGTTTCAAAGGAGGACAATTTCTATTTTATGCCTTTTCTTCTATATTCAGTGCAATAAATTCTATATAAGATAAGTTTTTTCGCAATTGGGAATCCTTATTCGGCAAAAAGAAAACATGTAGTTAAATGGATTTTCAGTTATATAGGGTCAGTAACATGATCAGTGCCACCCTTTTGTTTTTTGAACGTTGGCTGACACGTATTATCGAGTGTGTCTACCAGCTGTGTAGAAAGGTTATAGATCCATTTATTACACTTATATAATAGTAATTATTACAAAAGTATATACATATGTATAATAAATTCAAGATAAGTAAGCGCAGCAGAGCTTCCGAAAACAACGTAAAAATAGAGACAACGATAATATAAAAAGAAAAAAATAAAGAAAAAATAACATAAATACATCTAAATCTAAATCTGAAAATTCTAGAATGTGTTCTCCAATTCTTAAAATAGTTTTTTCATGATTCTATCATGTCGTAGTATAATGTAAAATGCAGGTACTATACAATCATACATCGATAGATAAATAGCAACTCCATCGAATAAACATATATTATCAAAACACCAAGTTTACAGAAAATTATTTTTAAAAAATACAGAAAAAATTATGGAAATACATCTATTTGCCAAGTTTTATTGAAATCGGTTAATGGAAAGTGGGTGAAATTCGATAAATCGATTTCATCCATCCCCTAATTTTCCACCTTATATTTTCTTCAAATTTAAATGGGACTACTACAATTTAGCCACTTCCCGACAAAACAAAAAAAATGCATCATTTCATTCGTGCGTAATTTTAATTTATGCGTTTCCAAGAAAAGAAATTCATTAACATATAAATAGATTATTTATTTTTGTATTTGCACGAAAAATTGTTCGAGGTTTATTACAACATAATGGAATATTAAAACCTGATAAAAATGTCTAAAAACTTTACCACGTTCATGCGAGGTGGCGTAGTAAATGCTATTTGTAAAATACCTAATAGGTTTATGTGTAAAGGCGTAAATCAAAACCTTGAATTGTGTTATGAGTAACAGTTTTATGGCGGAAGTATGAATTTTGATAAGAGAATGTCAAGTTTATTTTGCATTGATATTACGCCATTATTGTTCCAATACACTATTTGTTATATTCAATATCATGATGTTTCTTATACTATCGTAACATTCATATATTTTTTGTGAAAATACTTTTTTATGATACTGAACGAACAAGTCGACGGCCTGGTGATAAGCAACACTCCTATCCATGACAGTTGTAGTGTTAATCAGAGCTTTAAATCGCAATTATCTTGGGGGCACAGTCACAACGCCCGTCACCCTAAGACATAAGTTAACAAGTCCCATGTGCCTGTTAATCTTAATACTTCATTAATTTGTCATTATTATTGATCGAACAAACACAAAGGAAAATTCCTTCGATCTGACTGGATCGATGTCTCATGGTGTGGATTCGAAC
>NW_020653945.1:20621980-20648937 GCF_003589595.1 Hyposmocoma kahamanoa
ATTCCTTCGATCTGACTGGATCGATGTCTCATGGTGTGGATTCGAACCAGCGCTTGTTGCCTAATCATGGTGTACAAAATGAGCTACGAAACGAGTTAGCGGATCTTATGAATTTCTCTATGCGCTTGTTGCAAATCTTTTGTTGTATTATGATCATTAATGAACTGCATGCATGAACTGCCTCGGTGGTTGAGCGGTAACCATGCCGGACTGCTACGCAGAGGTCCTAGGTTCGATTCCCGGGCCTGGAGAAATATTTGTATGGCCTACATTTATTTCTCTTGTGAGTTTGGGTGTAATGTGTGTGTCCATGGCACCCGCGACACAGGGTTTTCCCTAGTACGGGGCAATGTTGAATGTGTGCGTTATTATTATTATTATTAAACGGCTTTCTTATTAATTTTCCACCAATACACATTTGAATTGTTGAAATTTCATATTAAGCCACACAGATCTCTGTTAAAATATAATGTTCTGTTCTTATTTCTGATACCGCGACAAATAGATACACTAAACTCGAAAAAATGTGATCAAGCAATTGACGCCAAAGTTAAAGTATTTTTGTAAAGAAGCTATAAAAGTTGAGTTGAGGGAACGTTGTTACAATCAGAAAGTAGCGGGATTAATCTCCGGGACCGCGCTAAACAACTAACCTCTTCAAGTTACGTGCAGCTAACTTTATAAAAGTTAAATTAGAAATTGAAATACCCTCCAAGTAAACAGTAATAAGTAGACACCTGTAAATGATCAGATAAGTCTTTGAATGTAGCTTGGAAAGACATGGAACTAAAGTTAAACCTTGCCTCAAAAAACAAATAGATGATTCGTTTTCTTTGGTTTTTCTATCTCGGTCGAAGCACTAGCTATCATTTTATTTAAAATGTAAGTTAATAAATGCTATGGGGCCTGTTGACACTGTTTTATATTATCATTGAATAAAGCGGTTCCCGGCGGTTTCTTCATTATACATTTCAAGTAACGTTATAAAGTTTATTGACTGTAGAATTTCTTCATATTTACTGATTGCGATTATATTATATTATATTATAGATGCACTGTACTACTATTCATAGGTACCAAAATTGAACCTTGTAATACGCTCACGTTTAAATCAACCTAGTACAGCACTCTTGTCAAGAATTCTGCAAGGTAACATATGATTCCAAATTCAAAGCATCCTTCAGAGACCTGAAGATGAATCCAGACAGAATATCAAGGGAAATCACTTGCATTTGAAAACAGTCATAATAGATTAATGTACCGCCTTGGCTAAAGTATTTCACTGCGTTAGTTATTCCAGTTCCATGCCAGAAGTTTTCATTTCTCTTTCGTAATGTAGATGTACTCATAGTATAGGAATATACATAATTCAGATTTTGAAAAAAAATTTAACACTAATAATAAAAAAAAAAGTATGTTTCGTTTCATGTCAATGAACATTTCAAAAATATTAATTTACCATTAACATTGACTATCTTTAGAGCTTAAGAAAAAAAAATACAAAAAAATATATATCAAAATATGAATATTCAAAAATCTCCTGCTTTGGTTAATATTCGTCTTTTATAGTAATATTGTAGTTATAATAATAATAAATAATAATATTATAAATATAATAAATAATAATTAGGGACACCCTGTGTCGCGGGTGCTATGGACACACACATAGACAACCACATATAACACCCAAACTCACGAAAGAAATAAATGTAGGCCATATAAATATTTCTCCCGGCCCGGGAATCGAACCTGGGACCTCTGCGTGGCAGTCCGGCATGGTAACCGTTCGGCCACGGAGGCAGTCATTTCTTGTCAGTCAGTTTTTGTTTTTTATAAAATTAATACTTGAAGTCAAGCTGTAATATTTATATAAAAATATTTCTTTGAATGTTTCAGAGTAAACTCTTCGGTTCCAAAACCAGTGACTTCGAAAATGAAGCATTAGAAATCCACAATGAATACAGACGAGAGCATGCCGCCCCGCCTTTAGTTTTAAACAAGAACATAAGTAAAGTAGCACAAAAATGGGCAGAAGAACTAGCCAAAAGAGATTCTATGGCATACAGTTTAAACAAGATGTATGGTGAAAGCGTTTATAGCGGATGGACCGCTGATGCTAACACGACAATTACAGCAAAAGATTGTGTCGACAAATGGTACAGTGAAATAAATGAATTTAGCTTTGGAAGGGAGCCTGAAGTACTCACATGCGGACATTTTACTCAGATAGTCTGGAAAGACACCAAAGAATTGGGCGTAGGAAGCGCAAAAAGCGCAAGTGGGAAACTTTATGTTGTGGCCAACTACAGTCCTCCTGGTAATTACAGTGGTCAGTTTACAAAGAATGTCTTGCCACCTGGTGCAAATCAGTTTAAATCCAATCAAACGTTTAAACCAACAACAAGGAGCAATAATCAACCATCAACATCTCCTAGAAATAGTAAGAACTTCGGTGAAATTGCTACAGACTTAGTAAACAAATTTAAGTCTACTAATATTTCTGGAGACAAATTTGAAGAAGAATTCTTGAAAGCTCATAATGACTATAGAAGAAAACATGGAGTCCCTCTTCTTGAACTTAATAAGAAACTTTGTAAATATGCTGAAGAATGGGCAAAGGTATTGATTAAAAAAGGAAAAATGGAGCACAGAGACCAGAATGATTATGGAGAGAATATTTTTTACGCTTGGTCCTCCGATCCAAACTTCGTAGTAAGCGGGAAGGATCCTGTTGACAAATGGTACAATGAAATTAAAGATCATAAATTTGGCAAGGAGCCAACTAACTTGGGAACGGGACATTTTACTCAAGTAGTTTGGGAGGATACCAAAGAAGTTGGCGTTGGTGTAGCGAAGTCTAAAGATGGTCATGTTTATGTTGTAGCTAATTACTTCCCGCCAGGAAACATGATCGGTAGTTTTGCAAAGAAAGTGCCACCGCCTATTTCAAATTAAGTTTTTATAATTTGTGATTTACACCAAAGATTTTTTAACTCTTTACATTCCAGTTACATGATCGTATTTATATTTAGCTTTACTACGATAATATAACGCATCTATTATAATAAGAGTATTTAAAAATATAATATCTGAATGTAATTGACATTCCATTTTTAGGTGTACGTATAAATTATTTTGTATTGAGGAAGTAATAAATAATTCTTTACCACTCTGGTACAGTGTAGTTTTACTAATAATATTTTATTTACCAAACTCTCAGAAAATAGACTGAAAGGAAAAGCAGATAAGGGCCTATGTTAAAGCTAATTTGACCAATTATATCGTTGGTTCACAAAAATGCCACGAACAAAAACATGAACCCACTCTCTAACAGTCTGTGTCTAGCAATTCCTCAACCAACCAGCCATAAAAAACAAAGCTACTAAGTAAGATTGCAATAAAGATTAATGTCTTATTAAAAAAAGAAAATCACTAATATATGCATAGGGGAGACACGGAACAGGAACCGCGTTTAGTTGACAATTACTTTAAAATTTAGTACAAGAATCTGATAATCAAAAAACCACGATGCAAACAGTGCACTCCAAATATTCAATTTATTCAAGTCACCATCGTACAACTTATCAAGATGAATTTAATCAGTCCAAACACGATAGTTCTACTACAAGTAGTTAGGAGTTAGGTAGTCTGCCGACTACCTAACTCGCATCAGATCAAAGTTATAATATTATTGTAATATCATCGGATTTTCATATTATGTCAAATTTGAAGCCGATCGGACAAGAGAAACTTAAAATAAATATTCATTTTATGATTATCACCACTAATTGGGAAAATAACTGATAATCTTGAAGTAGCTGAATAGATATTCAGCAAATATAAGAAGCACCCCGATTAAATTAGCTTTCATATAAAAGTTCATCTGTTTAGGACTTACGACGCACACAGACAGACACAAACAGACATACAGACAGGGGTTTCAACTTCTAATTCCTCTCTTTTTGCGTCGGGGGTTAAAATCATCGAGACCATCTAGCAAAATGTCAATCATTGTTAAAAAGCTATAATGTAAGCTGGGGTAATTTATATTTCGACCATGAAAAGGCAGTGAAACCGAGGGTTCTCGATTGGCCTTAGCAAACTTAGAGTGAACGAGGGCTTACCCACTACGCTGATGGAGATAAGGCATGAATATTCAGAGTGGCCGTGAAGTGGCTATCGGCATCATAGATGTATTTGGTTATTTATTTCAAAATTTAGCACGATACAAAATTTTACAATTAATACGTTATGTTTCAGTGGGAATAAGGAAGCCACACTTATTGAGACTGATTTATATGAAGCGAATCAGAAAAAGCGTAAAAAGATTGAAAAATACGGAGTGTGTCACACGATCCGTGCGGAAAGGCAACGTCGTTTTCGGTCTTAAAGAGAAAGTGTTTATGTGTATCTGTGAGCGCTCGTACTGTACATATGTAAATAAAAAATCAGTATATTACTTAGGGCGTATTTTTGACTATGTAACAATATATTTTTGGACACTCAATGCATATTGAGTTTAGTGCAGCTTTTTGCATTCTGGAATCTTGGAATACGAAAAACATTCACAATACGTGTTGTTCTTGACATTGGAAACTAAGAACCTTAAACTTTTGATTGTGATGCTCCTGTTACATATACATTTAAGGGCCAATCTTTTTATTTAATGTGATTACGCAGTACCTCATGAATGTCAGGCAGTATCCACGCCCTTCCACACCCAGTCAAATAACGTCACGGTTCAACGACAATAGCAATACCGCTATTCTTAGAACACGCACAGATAAGAAAAAGTTGATAATTTTAGTTTCATTCAATCTACTACGATAGGTATAATTTTATTGATTAATACATTTTTTCAGAAGTATCTATCTTCAGATCACATTCTTCTTAAAAGTGAAACGTTCGAGTCTTTCAAAACAACTTAGTTACCGGTAGTAAAGGTGTTGTTCTTCTTCTTCCTTTTCAGCCTAAAATCATGCATTACTGAGTGTTCTGGTTTTCACGCCTTTGTTTTCGTTCTTGGATTATTTGCATCCAGGATTTTCCGGCCATGTATGTCATTTATCCATGTAATCTTCAAGCGTCTTACACTTGTGTCCTCGGTCTCTACCCCAGAACTCTTCTGCTTCACCGGTCATCCGTTCTACGGCCTTTGTGACCCACACATTGCTATTTGGTTGGTGCAGTGATATTTGTTAGATAAGTTCAAAATTAAAAGCACGTAGGTTTATTACTTATATATTATTACGATGTAATTTCCTGTATGTTGTTTAAAAACTAATTACTAGATACGTGGATATTAATTTCATGGTATGAACATCAAAGGTTACTTGTTTCATGAAAGCAATTTTCGTGCTATATTGCTGCTTTGCATAACTTTTTCGTATTTTTATATATTAATGTAAACGTAATTTTTTTTTTTTCAAACCAAAAGTAAAATTTCAGATCCCCTGTTTAAGAAAGTTTATGCAATTGTAACATTACACTGAAACTGCACATCATTTTTTAGAGTGAAAATATTTTTTTGGGATCATGTTGTGCCTTTTTTATATTGGCCATTGGTAAGCTGTTGGGAACTATGAAGAAAACTACTTTAGTTTTAATATTTGTGGTAAGTACACCCTGAACTGTCAGATTTCGGATGACGTGTGTGGTGAAAAGTTATACAATATAAATAATAAATAAAACAAAATATTATAACTATGGTTATAAATGTGTGACGAGGATTCTGAACTCAGTATAAGCAAACTAAGTTTGCACAGCACTGATTTTCAGCTAGAACCTCCCTGGTAGATGCGGTCTCACTGTGGTGTACCAGATCATTTAATGAAATGAATTAGCACCGGCTATTGATTAACGTGTCTATGATGAAGACGTCCCTTTCTGACTTTTTTCTGATCTGGCTGGAATAAAATGTTTATGATCTATGAGATGTCATTTTGACAGTGACAGTTGTTTGTTTACATTTTTGATTTCGAATTACATCGTCTAGTACAATCATTCCAATAGATAGTCTAAATTGTTGTCTTTTGCATTATTTTATACTTTTGCGTCTTTTCGTCTGGAAAATGTTACATTTGTTAAAGGAAAAAAGTAAAATAATCTTATTATTAACACATCGTAATTTTGGTTCTATAATTTTATTAGTAATAAGCATTTTCTATTTGTCATTAGGTAAATTATTATGTCCATTCTTATTTCAGCATTTGGCGTTGGTAGCAAGCAGCGACGTGGCAAATAAACTAGTGGAAATATTGAGAGTAAGCGCATTTTTTATATAATTACGTCATCTTTGCAACATTACACTGAAAAAACAATTGATGTAAACAAGTTGTTTAAGATAATCATATAACTTGTTTCCTTGTACCTTGTCCTCATTTCTTGCACTCGTGAATTGCGTGAACTTTTTCTAAGTTGGTGCAAGAAATTCTTATAAACTTTAACTTTATTTCGTAATTTCTTGCTTCGTCTTACGCATATACGAATATCATTCAAATGCCCTGATAGAAATGGCAAAATGACATGTAGCATAAACAAGCACATGTCAAATATGGTGCTGAGAGAAAATAAAGAGTGTAGATTCTGCCACTTCTTTGCATCTCCTTACCCAATGCTGCCGCTTATTGGACATTCCATACTGGGGAGGCATGGGCCATAAACCAGAGGACATAAAAATTGTCGAAGTCAGGAAAATCCTTCAGTTCTTTAATGCTTTTAGTTAGTCTTGGCTCCAAACTGTAATTAATAGTAATCACCATAGATGAGTCACCAGAGATGAGTGAGAGTGGTCGCAGTGATGAGAAACTGGACAGACCCAGATTGGAGCCACCTTGATAATTATAATAAAATCTATTGGGACCGATCCATTATCACAGACAGGACTATTCTTGCGAATAAGCCTGATACTGTGATATTGGATCGATCTGCCACACGAGATTAACGACCTATGAGATGTAAACTCTACTGAAATAATCCCAATTGTTTTGTCCGCAAATGGGTTAATTCCAGTCAGGCTCGCTATCAGATTGAGGCGGTTGCATTTATGTGCCGTGTCGCTTCCAGCACAAATGCAAGAAGGCCGTCCTACTCGACATTGTGCACCGGTTCTTGAACCTGAGTCCCTGACCCCGGCCGACTGGGCCATTGCCTCTCCAATTCAAAAATTGAAAATTGATCTTTTCGGCTATGGGAGAGTCTAAAATAGATATCCAAAACAATAACAATCATAATGTGGTAAATACGAGAACGTAGTGACGTTGTGAGTGCACAATTTTTGCTTAGTATATATGTAGGTCAAAAAAGTTCGTTTCATAAATCTCAGCTTTAGTATCTAGTATGTATGGTACAATACAGCTGATATTAATACCAGTACTAAATTATGTTACGTGGTGCTGCACAGAAGCCCGGTAATCCCGTAAGCTGGGTCGATGTTATAAAAACTAATCTGCCACTCAACAAGATGTATTCGGGCCATAACACTGCTATCCAGATAATTGGAAACCAAAGCTTCTCCACATGTAGGGAGTGTAACGTCGAATATCGATTTTATATTAAATCTGTTACCTGAGACTAGATAGAGTGCTTGCCTTTGTTTTTAGGGTTGGTAGAATTGTCACAGTTATTTGTATGTATACGTTATAACTTGGACCTTTTCAAGGCGAGAGTGAATAGGCATCGTTTAGGTGTGCATGCTCCACTGTCGACTTCATCGTCACTTTCCATCAGGTGAGATGGAGGTCAAATGCACACTTACATTTGAATAAAAAAAAATAACTTAAATATTATCGCACGCAAAAATGTCAGTAATTTCTTGCCGTAGTGCTTCTATTGATTCAATATAAAAAGTTTAAGGTATGCAAATCACTGAATTTTGTCAGTACGTTGTTGATACTTGTATATGGAAAAGCAGCAGGCGGCAGCTACACAGAAAGCATATGGACATCGTACTACAAAGCCCGTAGTTGGTTTTTTGAGATCCATACAGCGAAATAGGGTGTCCCGTACTATCATGTTCTAATATTTAGTAATGTTTAGTAGCATTAGAGCTCCTTGGAAGGGTAAGGGTACGTCCCAAGATGACGGGCTCTGAGTGATTTAAGGCTCTAAGTGGTACTGCAACTGTTATAGATCTCCAAAATTAAATTAGTTACGTCTGGCCCACACACCATGTTAATTAGAATTTAAACCACATACCAAATTATATTAAAAACCTGGAAAGAATTACACAATTTACTAAAGGACTGAAGGCATTTCTTGTTAATAAATGTTATTATAACTTATATGAATTTTTTGACGATACATATGATGACAAATAACAGTAATAATACGAATAATACAAATGTGGCGTGTCGCTCCAGCACAAATGCTGAAGGCGGTCCTGCTCGATACGCAACGTATTGTTCGCCGATTCTTGGACCTGAGTCCCTGACCTCGGCCGACTGTGCCATTGCCGGGAAATACCGCCTCTCCCATTTAAAATTCAAAATTAATCTTTTAGGCCTTGGGAGAGGCGAGAGTTTAAAATAAATACAAATAAAAATAATTCGACATCTCTCATTAATAATTATTGAAATTAATGTATTGTATAAAGTATGTTTTCCATTATTAATTAAGAATAATGCAACGTAATAATGTGATATAATAATTTAATGTTATGATATTATATTGTAATGTAATAATTTAATATAATTAAATAGTGTGATTTATGAATTTAGCCCTCAGTTGTTGCTGTGCCCTTGCAGGGCGTCACATGTATACCATTAATTAATGTTCCATCTTAAATTTGTAATGTATCACACACACATGCAATAAAGAATTGAAATTGAAATAGATAGGCGTGTAACTTACCATCAAGAGCACGACTTGTTCGTCCCGTCACATAATATTATAAAATTATAATAATAAGAAATGAAACTATTTTTCCGGATTTAAATTGCGTATATTTGCTCCCATGGTCATGGTTGACTCAACCGTAACTACAACCTGTAAAGGGCCCGAAACGTCGGTCTGTTTGAAAAAACAAATATACGCGATTTAAATCCGATAAATAGTTTCATTTCCTATGTGTAACAATCGCGAAAACCTAAGAACTCGAAATTATAATAATTTTAAGATAAACAATGTTGCTGTCTATGAATGGGTTAACTTATTTATATCATTCAACCATAAAATACTATTTTTAACTGCCTCTATGACCGAATGGTTACCATACTAGACTGCCAGGTAGAGATCACGGGTTCGGTTCCCGGGTCGGAAGAAATATTTGTATGGCCTATATTTATTTCTCTCGAGAGTTTGGGTGTTATTTGTGGTCGGTCTATGTATGTGTTCACGACACCCGCGGATTTACCTAGTTCGGAGCTATGCATGTATACAATTATATACATTTGTTTGACAATAATATACACATATAATATACTGATACACATACACAATATAACAGCTTTTTAGGAGAGAGGTTCAAAGATGCTGCGAACGAAATTAGTCTATGACTTTTGCCTACCTCAGTAGTCCAACGGTGTTTCTGGATGCGGGGATCCCGGGTTCGATTCCCGGAAGGACCAATTTGGGTTATGAACTTTTCTATTCTGCAGCTTTTGACCAGGCAATTGGTGTTGTTGACTGACACATTATTATTATTATTTTGAATATTCTGTTTTAGACTCTGGCCTTCAACATGGCACAAAAGATCGATTTTGAATTTTTAAATGATAGAGGTGGTTTTCCCAGGGCCAGAAACTCAGGTCCAAGAACCAGCAAACAATACGTGCCGCATCGACCAGGACTGCCTTCTGCATTCATGATTATTACTATATTTGTATTTACAAGGAGAGTTATAAAATTTCATACGTACTAAATTAGTTTCATGTAATTCGTATCATATTTTAATAATATAATAATAACGTACACTCATAGCCATGCACTATAGAAACCCTGTATCGCAGGTACCATGGACAGACATATAGACAACCACAAACTACATCCAACCTCGCGAAAGAAATAAATGTAGACCATACAAATATTTCTCCCGGTTCGGTGACCTGGACCTTTGCGTGGCAAACCAGCCTGGTAGCCATTGAGTCACGGAGGCAGTGATTTATATAATTTAATTAATAAAATAAAATAATACTTTTATTTTATGACATGAGAGTTTTTTTGAAGTATGATAACATGTGGGGTTATTGTACTAAGGGTACTAATTGGGTATTGTTAACTGCAGTGCATAATTTCAGAGAATTATGGGTATCAACCCTGCAAATGTAGTGCTCGATACTGGGTTAACAGTTAGATAGTTCCCATTGGCCTTAGCCCTATAATCCGGTGTTAGTGTTTTGCATGCAGCTGCTAAAACCGAAAACGTATTAAAAGTTTTTAATAACATTGTAAAATTTCGAATTGCAAAAGTAATTTTAAGCAGGAATCCGATTCATTCAGGAATCTGATTTTAATTTCCTTTTTCGAGATATATTGGTAATGTTGGCCTTGATGTATAAATATTGAAATCTTTGCATTGCTGTTAATTGTTTTTAACGTTGTGTTTATTTATAAATATCACAGAAGATTACTTTTCATGTATTTGTACAGTGTCACAAAAACCAATTTTTCGTTTTATCGCACATTGCCATTCGTCATCTAATACCAGTATTAAGCCGGGTACTCATTAGCGAGCTGTAATTGTAACGTGACAGATACAGTAACGAGGTTATTAATCAAATTCTTTATAGACTCGAGTTATAAAATAACAAATTATATTATATCGAGTTCTTAGGTTGTCGCGATTGTTACACATAGGAAATGAATATATTCGTTTTTTCAAACAAACCGACGTTTCGGGCCCTTTACAGGTCCCATGGTCACGGTTGACTGACTGATGGGACCTGTAAAGGGCCCAAAACGTCGGTTTGTTTGAAAAAACAAATATACGCGATTAAAATCCGAAAAAATTGTTTCATTTCCTAAATTATATTATTTTTTTATTCTTATAGTTGCCGTGCCTACGGCAAACATAGGGCGTTTAATGTAGTTTCAGATAGAGAGGACCTGATTTTTTTACTATCATTCTCCAGTCTACATACATAACATAGTATACTAAGAAAGAAACACACACACCCATACACACACGCGCGCGCATATGGCATAACTAAGAGTAGTATATTTAGCAAACTTACTCTTTCCAATTACTATAATTTCTTTCAATATTTTTGAGTTATAGTTAAGAGGTTTAGTTCAGTAATATTACTTTTATTTTTATCTGTTACGTACTATAATACTATGTAGTTTTAGGCATAAGATTTCCCGGTCCATACGACGCGTTGCGATTAAGTGATGCAGCGTATTACATAGATATATTCATGATACCATTATAGCGCTGCGCCGTACGCGCACCCGACGAGACGAATTGAAGTGGACAATAACCTAACCTCCGGTTAAAAAAACCGACCTCAAAAGTCATTCATCCCCTAGTTTGCCACCCTTATAGATGGAATATTTTCTTGAAATTTAAATGGGACCACGTCTGAGTACCTTCTTTGCTACAAATAAAGAATCAACAAAATTGGTTTAGAAACGGCGGAGTTATCGCGTAACATATATACAAAAAAAACATACAGACGAATTGAGAACCTCCTCCTTTTTATGAAGTCGGTTAAAAGAAAAGGAATAAAGTGGGCAACCAAGGAGATGACGTGGGGAGCTGTTCCGAACGAGTGGCACCGCTCCGGCCCGCTGTGTCCCTCAGTCGCTGAGTTGATCATGATTGTTTAAGCAATAAAAATTATTCACTAAATTGCTCTATCAACATATATAACAATTTGTGTAAATGTAGTCACAACACGACTTAAACTATAATTCTGTGACGAGTCAAAAATTCCTTCAGTCCATTTCGTTTATCAAATTTCTTACGAACACTAAACACGCCAAGAATACTTTTATAAATTATAATCAAGAGCTAAAATCTTGGCTGACACTGAAATCTCGTAAACATGTTTAACAATGATGAGAATTTTGTTTTGTCTAGGAAGCAGGAAAGCAGTTAAGAAATGGACGGCGCAATGAAAGTGTTGCAGAATTTGTACAGGATCCAACTTTTGATGTTTTAACTCCTGACGAAGTGAAAATTAAAATTGGTAAAGTAAGTAACATCTGATCCTAATTACAATACTGTTCATGAGGAAACGTGAAATTTATTGACGCTAATAAAAAATATGGTGGGGTTTTGGTAACCTAAATATTGACTATACTCCTATTGCAGAACATTTTGCTAAAATCATTTTAATGAGCCTACATTACTGCGAAACGGAATGGAAGCAAATTTTTGGAAAGAAACAGTACATGATAATGAACTTTATATCAATTATGTAACGTGTAACAAACTAGATACGATCTACAGGAATGCTTGAGATTGCGCAATAATTCTCCGGAAGACGCGTGGTCTGTTTTTTGGTTCGTATCTAGTTGTGTAGGTTACGCAGCTGTTGTAAAGTTGGCTTTCCTTCCATTCCTCAACAGTGTAAATGGGGTGATGGTTTAACATCGTTAAAATATTATAAAAATAAATGGGTTCCAATTCATAGCAGACTTAGAAAAATTTTTTTGTCATCAACGCATGTGATAACGATATAAATGCCATGTTAATGAATGCTAACAAGTATCCTTTGACAGTACTCTAGTCTAAATTGACAATTGCCGCAACTGCCAGGAGACTATTCATAAAGCGAATGGAAACTGCAGAATTAGATTTTCTCGACGCATACGCTTGTTAAACAAACGTGACGAGAATTATAGGGTAATTTAGGTGGTATTTTAGGGTAGCAAGCACGTTATTTTAAACTCTTCCCACGCTTTCTTTTGTAAACTCCTGCGAACAAAATCTAGGGATGGAAAATAAACGACTGAAATTTATTTTATACGGTTAATAGCCAGAGTATTCAAAATCATGCTTTTCATGATTTCTGAATAGAAATTAGAATCTGACAAAAGAGTTCAATAGTCTGATATATGCAGGTGACAATGACTACAGCTCTAGACAGAAATAATATAAAATGAGTATTCACACATTTTGTTTGCGCGAAGATTTAGGTGGGTATAGTAACTTTAGTTTCCAAATTTTTTTACTCCTAGGTAACCCTGTTTATAGAACATGGTTTATGATTTACGCGACTTGATAGTTTTGTTTAACGTGCGGTCATAGACACAGATAAGGACAAGAACATATCTTAAATATAGACCACTCACCAGCCAAGTGTACCATTCATTGGCACCGATCAATTCTCAGGACTTAATTGGACGAAAGTATTTGAGACAAACCTCCACCTTCACAAGAACATATTGAGACAGAGAACACGTAGTCGAAATTTTTGACTATACGTTAAATTAAAAAACGTTTATAATTTAAATTTACGTAGACGGTATCAAGGGAACGTAGGATTGCCGAGGGGCTATAACAACCAATCGTTAAATTAAAAAACGTTTATAATTTAAATTTACGTAGACGGTATCAAGGGAACGTAGGATTGCCGAGGGGCTATAACAACCAATCGCCTGGCTTGTACGTTCAGGCTCAGTATAGATATATGCCGTAATTGCTCGAGGCTTTTTCTAATATGCACTTCTAATCTGCTTGATTATAAAATAGCGTTTTCTTATTTCTGTTTTTATGTTATGATAGCCACTTCGGTATCGCCGGGTGTGTCTGCGTAATTTAAAACAAACTTTTTGATCCTTTCCACTTCTCCACTTTCTGGATTTAAGTGATTTGGTACTAGGTATTTGAATAGAGAATCAAATAAAAAATGGATGAATTATTATTTGACTGCCATTACCGCTTATGTCTTTACGTAGTACCTAGTAAGCTTCATTAAGTTTTGTCTTGTTGATTGTCTTGTTATTTTTTTATTGTTTCAAATCATTATTTCGCAGAAATACTACAATCCACATATTAAATGGATTCAAAAGGTGCCTGATATACCCTCTCATATTGGCGAGCCTGTATACCCGGGAGTTCCTTTAGTCTCTTTACCTAAAAGTATACCTGACGGTGTACTGCATATTATATCTAATAGTGTACTTAAATCCGTACCTGTACCTGTCAGTAGCCTCAATGATACACAGGTCAGTGTATCTAAAGATCAATCTGTGGATGCACCTACAACAGCAGGAATTAAACGAGAACCAGTCAGTAGGTAAGTTTTTAATATTAACGGTGGAATTTTAATGAAGCCTTCTTTATTAACACCAAAATCCACCACGATGATCAAACGTCAGTTGTGGAGATCACGTCTGTTAGTAGTTTATACGCACGACCATTTACGTTCATCGTTAACGTTTATGATAGTAATAATTTTAACCGCATAATAAACCGGATTGCACTTATGCTCGTATGACATTTAAATATAGGAGTTTTGCATTTCAGTATCAAGAATCCTTCCGGAGTACAAGCAATTAAGGATGTTATTAAAAACGCGAGAAGACGGTCTTATGATCAGCGTTTCCGATCTAACTCATACAAACGGCATCGAGCATATGATACGAGAGAGAATAACAACGGTTACAACGGGCATCATATACGTTCAGGTATACAGGGTGAAAATAGCACCCGTCGAAATAAACACTTTTAGTACAGTGACCTAATGGTTTAACATTAGTAACAGCGCAGCTCCTTGTGAAAGAGTTTGTCTTGGGAAATACTGCCACCTTACCTATTTCTACCGCCAGACAGTAATGTCAGCATCACTGTGTTCGCATGCTGGTGAAATTACAGGCACATGAGACTTGGTAACTTATGTCTCAGGGTGACGGGCGCAGTGTTAGGACAGGCGTGTAGCTTAGCGCTAGGCGCACAGGTTGTTCGTCCCTTCACTTGACATTATTATAAAAAAAAACCTGTTGTCTAAGTCATGGTAGCCTAATGGTTTGAACTATCACCTTTCAAACAGAGGCCATGAGTTGGAATCCGGACTGGCACCTCTGAGTTTCTCTCTGAGCCCAAGAGGAGACCCGTGCGCAGCAGTGGAACCTATAAATTTAATATGCTATGACACCTTACTTTGTTTTCTAGTAAATGAATTTCCATGTGAAAACATGACGAATCACAAAAGTTTCCATTTTAAATGTACAGTTCATATGATTCCCAGAATTGGAAGTGCTGAATTCAGGGAGTGAATATACGAGACTAGATATTCGGCGAAATAGATTTCATAAGCCTAAACCGGGTCGTTATACTATTGCAAACAATTTCTCGCTCTATGTACTCGCTTGTTTGATCTTAATCATACAAATTTTGCAGAAATATGACTTAAAAATTTTGGTCCTCATTGACGTACTCTTCGTCCTGCACAAAACAGTGACAATCACATACATGGAACCAAATTCTTGGATCGAAATTTAAATTTTGTTTAAATGCATTGTTTGTGGAAATACTCTCCTAGTTTCTTATTATTGATACAAAGATCGAACAAATACAAACAAAAATTCCTTCGATCCGAACCGGCGACCTCGCCATACCGGGGCAATCGCTCTCTCAACTGACCTACGAAATGAGTCAGCAGTTCTTACAAACTTCTTCATAATATGATCGTTCCTGGTCTTCGTATTTGGTTTTAGCGTAATAATACCAACAAACTTTATGGAGTATTTTCACAAAAATAAACATGAAAATCAGTAAAGTAAATATTGGAAAACCATAAATATTATCACCAGCTTTACAAAATCTATACCTAGGTGCGAGATTACAGTCGCTGTCGCCAGAAAGAAGTCAAAAAGGATATTACAGGAAACCACCACATAAAATTTACGGCAAAGGACCAAAACATGATCGAAATATCAAATCGAATGATCCACATCTGGGAAAATATCTTAGATCCCATCACTCCCAAGGACCTAGCAACAGCAGAAATACTGGAATCGTACTTATGAAAAAGGTTAGCAAAGGATATTGTTTTAGTAGATACTAAAAATGGTGACAAAACAACGTTCCTTTTTCATTATATTATGATAAAGAGTTTTAATTTGATACTTTTATGGACTATACGTTGTGGGATATGTCGCGCGAGCGTGTTAGACATTTCAAAATATTGTTTTAATCCAATGTGGTGCGAGCGCTATTCTGCCCTCTTTGACATGACAAACGCATTTGCATATTGTCATTGTATGTATTGTCACCTTAAAACATATCAATGAATAACTGGTTGATGACTGTACCACCTCGGTCAACCGTGACCATGGGACCTGTAAAGGGCACGAAACGTTGATTTGTTTGAAAAATCAAATATACGCGATTTAAATCCGGAAAAATAGTTTCATTTCCGCTGTCAATGAAGTTACATTGACTGTGCACAGGGTGTCTGTAATGCGTAGCTGTGTTTTTAATTTTTTTTATATAAATTTTGTATTTCACGAAAATCATCAGAGACGCCGTGAGTCTTCAGGAACCATATTATATCGAAATTAATATATTCTTTCAGAAACAGGCACGTTCTTTGGTAAAAGGAAATCTTAGAAAAAAGAAAAAGTTTGCTATACGAACAGGGCAACATAACGCAAAAAAAGCAGCAAGAAACGCTATAGTTAAAAAGAAACCTCCAATAATTAGTCGTAATAAACTCCGGACCAAACAAGCTCGTACTTCTCTTAAGACTGCAGAAGGGTTACGAGCCCAAGAAATATCGGACAAAGCCGCCAAAATAGTATACGGAAATGACGAAAATATTGGAATACAGTAATAAAATTTATATATTATCCATCGTATGTAAACACGCCTTATGAAGAAGATTTTAAGGGTTATTTTTGTACAGTAATCATAGTGTAATTAGGCATCAAAGATTCTGATAATGCATAATTGCGACTCAGGTATTCAGTTTGGGTATTCGTAGGAGATAAGGAAAGAAAATATGTGGAGCGCATTTGCGCAACCGAACAGGTTGCTGCCTGTTCGAAAGTCACCCTCCGCTCTAGCATCTCGCCTCGACCCTCCGATCGAGTGGACATGACACTTCACATAATTACCTATACATTTTTTGTATAAAAATATTCGAATTTAAATTTATTTTATTGATATACTGTTATTTACATATCGTAAGTATTTCTCATTTATATGTAGTTGTATGTACAATACCTATTAAGTAGGTTTTCTTATCTGTTTGTTTATTTATTGTTGAGTTCTGTATTGTTGTCAGTGGGCCACTCCTCCCGGGCTTGTTGAAAATCAGCGCCACGAAACGGTTTAAAAAAAGCCGTTTGTGGCTAAAGCTGAGAAGTTCCGATTGCACCAGCCGCGATAAGCATGACGGTGAATTAGGTACTGGATTAGCAATTGTTTTAATTTAATTTTTGTATTTTTATAGTTATTATTATATTATTATTTATTTTAGACTCTCGCTTCTCCGAGGGCCTAACAGATTAATTTTGAATTATTATTATTATTATTGTTCCTCTGTTGTTTTGTTTATATGCGTCTCTGTGCTTGTGTAATAAACAGTTTTCCTTCTTTCTTTCTTTAATATCTGAAAGTCGATCATAAGAAACCCTTCCATGTGCATATTCTATCAACCTAGGCTTCGTTTTTTTTTTGTATGAGACAGAAGGAAATTTTGGGTCTTTTATAAGGCGCCATTTCATTCTGTCACTTTGTAAGCAAAGCATAAACACATTTATTAAATAATGTCAGTACAGAATACTAATAAAAACCGATCTCAAAATTCATTCATCCCCTAGTTTGCTATCCTTAGAGGTAGAATATTTTCTTTAAAATAAATATATAAATGGGACCATTACTGATGTACCCACTTTCCAACTAAATGAAAACTTTGATTGTGTCATTATATAAGTATATATCTAGATCTATTTTAAAAACTAGTTATATAAAAAACTTAAAGAAACATAGGTTCTAAACATTAAAAAGAAAATTTTTATGAAGTAATAACATATTATCGTGGTATTTATAAATGTCATTTGTTATCAATGGTCACAGACCGCATAAATACTAGTAATGATGTTTTTATTTATTGTAATTTGTTGTCTGAAGAAAAAAATTACTGCTTCTTTGTTTAGGTTTCTCTAATTCTAAAAAAAAAACGAAATATAAATAGTGTTAAAATGTTTCTAAATTCAAACCTGTAATGGCAACTTTTGGCAATTCGAAAGCAATAATTCTTATTAAATCTTAAACTTTCCATCCATGATGGAACGGAGATGATACATACACGAGTATGCCGTAAAATGATTAATTGCCCTGGGTATGTAATATATATATATACGGCGATTGTACGAATGGCAGCATATTAAGCTAAATTCTTGTTCTGTTGCATTGAATGCGATATTTGAACATTAATGTATTGCTTGATATGCTGTTGATTCTAATACGTAACGCCATGTTACGTGACACACAAACAAAAATTAGCGAGTTTCTAGCAGTACAAGAATTAACAACAGAGTAATTAGCGATAACATCCATATCTAGAAAAATGTGTCGTGCCGGGAATTGAACCCGAGGCACCGGAGTCTTCGGCATAGTTGTAAGTTTTAGATACGTCACATGGTGATCTAAAATATCTGGGGATCAAGCACCTTTTTGTCAATTACTGAAAACCAAGATTATTAGTTAATTTTTGTTTAACTCCGATGTTTTTTTGTCAATTTTATAATTTAAAAAATAAATAAAAAAAGTAATATTTCTGTGCATATTTTTATTCAATTTTATTAGGGTATATATAAAAAAACCTTGATACCTAGACATTTTTGATGTGTGTATTGGTGTTTTTACTGAAATATTGCTTTACAGGTATGGAAACAGAGAGCCGTACAGACTAAAGTACAGCAGTTTCAGACGTTCAGACCTTGACACTGTAAGTACCTTATTACTTACTTAAACTAAACTTTAATGAAACATTTAAGTATTGATTTTTTCATAAGAAAACAGAATAAGTAATAATGTAACACTAACTAATCAATTTGAAGATGATTTTGCCTATCGAGTTCTGGGGGTCTACTCTCGATCTCCGTCCGAAACAATTACTGCCAAATAAACAATACTTGACCAAATGAAAAGACCGTGATGCGAATGAAGCTTCATACTGGATACTTGTCTTTCAATTTTGTCGAATATTACTTATTTGACAGTAATTGTTTCGGACGGATGTCGGACGGAGGTCGAGAGTAGCCCCCCAGATATCAAAACGCGCCAAAAATAATACGTTTTTTTCCTTTTAATACTTGCACAGAGTGATAAGGTCAAGTCTTTTATAAAAAGACTCCAACCTTGGAAAAGTCCAAAGAATGTAAACAAGAACTTGAAACAAGGGTGAGTAACACATTACTCTCATGGGAACAAGAAGGTTACTGGTGATAGGTTTCTCTAGAGTCCAATACATTTCTATCACTAAGCAACGTTGCTCTTTCCGGATTTAACACATTCACGAGAACTACCTACTATGCCGCTCTAAACATTTGTAAGTGATGTAGAACAACGTACTATTACGTCGTTTAATTCCTTTTTTATCATTGAAGAATACAAGAGAACGCTATAATATACTAATAAAATTTATTTATTGAGACAACTGAGATCCAATCAAATGTTAGTATGTACAGACTTAAAACTATATTAGTACTTCTATTTTACCAGGGACTTTATATTATTTTTAAGTACCGCATAATTAGGCACTCATTCCTGTCAGCAAATGTCTCCAGGAGGCTATTGGGGCTGTCACGTATTCTCTTCAGTAGCGACGCCGACTTTTTATGTACAACAACCGTGCAACTATCTACTCGCGCGGCAGTGAACATGGCTGAGGCACTGCAGAAACGTGACAGCCCCAACAGCGTCCTGAAGGCGTTGTTGTACTACACGCACAGAGCATTCCGAGAGCACTGAGTGTAGCTATTCCACAGAGCGCTAGCGTACATTGCTATATGGCCATATAAAATGTTAATAGTGACGTAACATCACACAATATCAAAATATTGAATCTTTAACGACACGCAGTAACGAAATTTCACAGGATAAGTAAGCACTACTCACACAAACCAATGATCGCTGACATACACGCGGAACGTCCATATTATTATTTGTTACATTCGTTTAATGGCTGTAGGAGAAACGTTCATAAACGTTAGAAAACATATTCTACAGCGCATCAATCAGCAGAAGCACGATGCTCGTGCGAATATGTCAATAGAAAAGTGAACCATTTTATGATGCCAAAAGATGTAAGATTTTACATGCCATGGTTAGAAACTTTTTGGATTTTTCACGTTTAATTTTTAGTATTTTTCTTTATCTATTGAATTTCAAAAAATTTTACAAAAAGCGATTCTTCTTCGTCGCCATAAACACATACACAACAAATATTTAGATAATAAATCCCAACATTAGCGCCAATCGAGTCCTTAGTCTTATATGTATCCATGCCATGGTAGCCTCATGGTTTGACCTACAGCATTTCAAGCAGAGGTCGTGAGTTCGAATCCGTGAACGCATCTCTGAGTTTTTCGGAATTACATAAATTCCGAAATTTTAATTGAAATTTAGGTACCATGAGCTTTTCGGTGAAGGAAACATCATCATCGTGATGAAACCTGCACGTTGAACCTTTCAACCCTCGAAAAAGAATGAAATTCCCAACCTGCAATGGGCCAGCGTGGCAGACTGTGGCCTAAAACCTTCGCCTAAGAGCAGACCTGTGCCTAGCAGTGGGACGTATAAATGGATTGATGATGATGATGATACGTAAACACTGACGGATATAAGCTTCCCTCAGATCACGTCAACTCTTAAGGTCTTGTGCCGCTTGCATGTGTCGGCCATTTTTCTTTTTCAACCGACTTCAAAAAAGGAGGAGGCTCTCAATTCGACTATTTTTTTTTGTAGGTCCTCGTATGTATGTTACACGATTACTCCGGCATTTGTGAACCGATTTTGATTATTCTTTTTTATCTCAGTATTGTTCCCATTTAAGTTTGAAGAAAATATTCCACCTCTAAGGGTGGCAAACTAAGGAATGAATCCTTTTCGGGCACTTTCAGTTAATCGATAACACTTGGCAAGTAGATGTAATTCCATTAGTTACCTATCAGAACTCCGAAATGACATTTCCCAGAAATAATGTTTGCTCGAATGTTCATAACCTCGAAAGTAATTTTGAGAGGAAAATATTTTTTCTTTTAAACCTAACCTAACCGAACCCAACCGTGTCTTTGGGATAAATATCCAACATATCCTGAAAGAACAACGGTTTTGTTATAATTCGGTTTTCGGGGTAATGAAACTTCGAACAAACGTTATTTCGGACAAAATAAATTCGAGTTTGTGATAGGTTACCAATTCCAATAAAAAAGCCGATAAGCAAACTTTAAAGGGCAGCTTTTTTAAATAAAAAAAGTTATGTTTTTTCAAATATACCAATGTACTGGTCCCATAGTTACGACTGGTTGATAATTTTACCACCACAGTCACTCGTGTGGGAACATTATAAACAACAAATTAATAATGTCAAATAGGTCTATGGCTAAAATAAAGAAGAATATAGTACCTACACAATCCTTGATAATATTTTGATCGTAATGGTTAAAAACACAATAAAAACCGACAAACAACCCAACAAGAATGATATTATCGGCTTCTTAACCAAGAAACCCCTATCACGCAGGATAGCATAATGGAGCGTCCATTATTCTCTCGGAGGTCTATTACGAAGTTTATAACGAGGGATATGTAATTACATACCAGTATCATGCGGACTAGAAAGGGTAGACCTATTGTAAAATAGTCAAAGTTTGGAAGTATCCCTTTTTCCTCCTGGCCAATCTTAAATAGAAATCATATAACAGATCCACCAACTTGTGTCATATGAAATGTGGCTCTAGCGTCTTTGTTTCTGGTAACCCTAGTAACAGTCTGTTCATTTAAAGTTTTTACAGCTGCTGATGACCTGCAAAGCACAGCGTCGAGCTGCGCTGCGCGGCTTTACTCTTTTGTTATTTTGCATTCAAATAATTATATACTTTATGTAGTCGAGAATATATTCTATGTTACATTGCATTTCGTAAGTGCGCCCGCTGCAGCTGGATGCCGCACGGTACCGCTTGCTGCACCTTCTCTTTTGTTTTTAGTTTAAAGAAATGTAACTTTATCTTGCATATGTTAAAGTTTATAGTAGATGTTATGTTCGCATTGCTCATTTTAATGCATCGCAGCGTCGTATTTGAGGCGACCCGCTCAATTTACATTGCTGGAATGGAATAGAAGCTACTTTCTGTAATCGTAGCGTAATAAACTTTATTCCGTAACGTACAAACTAGATACGATTCAAAAAACAGGTCGGGCACGGAAAATTGTCGCACACTCTCCGAAAATCCCGCCGCTATGTTATCGTATCTAGTTTGTACGTTACACAATTTACTTAAAGTCCATTATACTATGTATAATTTCGTTACAAAATCTCATTAACTGTGAAGGGTATCGACATCGAAGGACATCGTGATGAAATTTCCATGTTAAAATAAGGTCACAGGCCTTGCACATCGTGTGAAGTCGCCAAATCGCTTTAGAGTGTAGTTCCAGCAATATACCAGCAAATGGGATGTATTCTTAAAGTAGTTTGGTGATAGTCGGCGTGACTAGCATATAGACTAAGAATCCCAGACTATACAAATCTAGAAAATTTGAACCCACTTCGCGTGTCACTCGTGCACTAAGTCCTATTCGAATCCAAGAAAATACGAATATCGCTAGTACACCTAGGTGTACGCTTTAGAGATAAAACAATATATGTTCATTTCGGATAGTAGTTTCTCGAATTCAGAACTGATATGAATCGGACGTAAAGCGCAAACACTCTTACTAGCTTAAAAATAAAAAAAAAGCATATAAAATCAACTGACAGCGGTTGTTAGTTAAGATGGAGTCGCTCATTTGTCTGACTGCGTCATTTTCGCTTCAACTGCTTTTAACAACTAAAATTTGACAAGTAGATCTTGTGACGTCTTCCCTTTTATTTTCATATTCTAGATAAGTTGGTCGATCTGTAATAGAATTTATTTACTTTAACATTAAAATATACAAATAATGAACGGTCGTGGGAGAATGGTTGCATCTCAATACAACCCGTGCTCAGAGATGAGACGTAAAGCAGGTTAATGATGATGGTGATGATGAATTGTAAAAATGTCATATGTCTCTTAAGGTAAAGCTCTCATCACAATGTCTATCACGAGTTTGCATTGTTAAAATCGATAGAGACCGCGTAAAAATATTTGCGACCAGAGGAAGGAATAACATCCGCCATAGAAAATATTACGCGGTGTGGTGGTGTATAGTGGCTAGCAACTTCAACAATTAAGAAGTATAGTAAAAATCTGCCGTCCGTTAACTAAAATCCGGGTAAGTGACAAAATTATTTTTTGAGTTATCATAAAAAAAACCATAACCCAGTTTTGAATATTGAAATTGTTTAATGGTATTTCTGCGATGCATCGTTAGGGTAAGTTCCGATAAGTCGGTCACGTTAACTAATTTTAACTTTTTTTTAAAGAGAATTTCGTGCTCTATCGTTTGCTATTTAAAATGGATATTGGACCATTTGTCGCCGCGTTTTAGTTAGTGGGCGGCAGAAATAAGGATCATACACAGTTGGTATAACTTAAATAGACTTTCTTCAAAGGATTTTTGAAACTGCAATCTTTTGATTCATGTTTTTTTTTAAAGTATATGTATTACTTGAATATCGTTAACTATACCATAGAAATAAGAAGCGATAGCCTAATGATTAAACCTACTGCCTCTCAAGCAGAGAGTCGTGGGTTCAAATCGGGACTCGCACCGCTGAGTTTCTCGGAATTAATGTGCGAAAGTTGATTTGAAATTTATCACGAGTTTTTCGCTGAAGGAAAACATTGTGAATGAAACCTGCAAGTCCAAAGAAGGTTCTTAAACCTCGTAAAGCGTATGAAGTTCCCAACCCGCATTGGGGCAGCGTGGTGAACTATGTTCTAAACAGTGGGACTTATAAATGGGCTTAAGATAAACTACACGTTTGGTTCTTCTACGATTGCCTCTCTCTGGTTTTATGTTGTTCTATTTTGTTTTAATCACACGCACACAAACTTTCACGTTCACTTACTTATTTTAACTAAAATTAAATAAAATTATTTTTATTATTATATGCGTGGTATCGGCTTGTATATACTGCCGTCCGCTAAAACGCGGTTAATGACAAAATATTTTTTTGAGATGTCATAAAAAAACCAGAACTCAGTTTTAGAATATTAAAATTGTCTAATGATATTTCAGTTATGCACCGTTAGGATAAGTTTCGATAAGTCGAACACATAAACAAATTTTAACTGTTTTAAAAGAGAATTTTGTGCTCTATCTTATGCTATTTAAAACGGATATTTGCCTATTTGCCACTTAGCCGCGTTTAGTTAGTGGACGACAGTATGTAATAAGGTAGTAATTTCTGATTGAAAGTTTTCTTGGTAGGCGCCAAAATTACTTAACTGAATATTGGTATACATAGAGCTACTACTAAAGTATTTCTATAACAATTTTACTTATCTTTTTTTAGAGAACGATATATGGTATGTATAGTTTAATTTAATTTTTATTTAATTAAAATTAATTTTCAAATACTTATTATGAAGACTGAGGCTGACATGAAAAAAATATATATTTCAGTTAATAATCGGGTCAGAACAGAGTCTAAAAAAGATGGCGTAAGTATTACTTTGTGATCAAATTAATAAATACTTCTTCTAAATTTTTATTGAATTGATATTAAATTGTTGTTTTTGTGAAATTACTCCACTAGTTTGTTATATTTTTACTGCTAGGGTAGCCTGCCATTTTGATTTCGTAACAATATTCTATTTAGTAATAGTAGAATTCCTTTTGAACAAGTTCGTCCAGGGAAGTACTGCCACATTACCGATTGCCTTTTTATGTACTGCTGCCAAGCATTACTTACATTACTGTAAACATTATTATGCTCCGGTTTGTTAGAGCTTTAAGGGTACTGGTGAAATTACAGGTACGTGAGACTTATCGACTTATGTCTCAGGGTGACAGGCGAAGTAACAGTGACCTTACGATCTAAACTTAAGATCTAAGCTCTGAGTGGCACTGCAACTGTTATGAATAAGCGTGTTACTTAACACCAGGCGCATGATTTAAGAAACAAACTTACCATGTACGAAATTTTATATTATATTGTACGTATTTTACAGGAACCGGGTTGCATTATACAATTTCCTCAGCAATACATTGTCAATGGTAATTTTATAACTACATTAAAGATTTTAATTTAGCCACTGCAAATATGACAGAAAGATAAACGACCTCGGTGGCCTAACTCTTTATACAGTGGGCGTTGGAAGAGGGGGTGCCAGGTTCGATTCCCGGTTGGACCAATTTGAGAAATGAACTTTTCTTAATTGGTTCTGGTCTGCGTGTTCTGTGAAGTGCCTCAGAGTAAATTCCGTTGCTCTGGTACTCATAGCACAATTTATATACTGCCATTCCACACAATTTAACAGCAGCTAAGTGATGTCACCAACTCGCATTGAACCAAGATGGGGTGACCTAAAACAGTGAAACCCGCACTCTTCAATGAAACATTATTATATACATAGGAAATGAAAAATCTTTTTTTCGGATCTAAATCGCGCATATTTGTTTTTTATTGACGTTACTATTATTATTTGTTACATTCATTTAATAACCTGTACAAGAAACGTTTGTAATATATAAACGTTTATTTTAATATATGAGAAAAATATTTGCACCAGCGTATTAATCGGCAAAAGCACGATGTTAGCGCGAATATGTTAGGTAAGTAGAAAGAATAAGTAGGATTATTTATTTAGACTTTATTGCGAGAATACGTTTTTGGTCTTTTGTATTATTATACCTCAATATTTGTTTTTAGAGTGAAGAAGAAGACAGCAACGCTGCTGTAGAAATTTTCGAGTAAGTAAAAAAGTAAATAAGATTTAAATAAAAATAAATGTAATGGCAAATTATTTCAAGCACAATGCTTGATTTTTGAGCCTTAAATAAATTAATTCAGAAAAGAACTGTTTTTTATTTCTGGCAACCATCAACCATTTTCTTCATTCTTTGTTTAATCACTTTACTTATTTAACTTGCAGATAGTAACAAGCTTTCCAAGAAATTGTTCTATCCCACTTTTAACATATCATCAGCATTAATTGTATTTCAAATATGTACATATATGTTTAAATACAATCCAATACAAAAAAACACTGCCTGGTTGTATGGCGGTGGGAATAGAAACATTCAAAAAGTATTGTTCTGTTAGGGCGCCTTCAAACTCACGCTTATAGAAACGCTTGTATGGTGCGCCAATGGCGGTACACTGTGGTGTTGCAGCCACACCGCTACAAATTTTCATGCAATATTTAGAAGCACAGTTGAAGCGCCATTGTCGTGACACGCGGACGCCATTTTTGTAGTCACAATTAGTGAACTAATAGACCCCCACACTGGCTTCTTTTGAGCATCAGCGTCTTGCCGCGCGGATGTTCCGCGCGACCACGACGTAACGCTAGCGCGGCGTATACCCGACGTTCGTCACTCAGTAGTCGCTCAATGCTGGCGTTGCGTCAACAATTTAGTTAGAGATACTACGTTGCCACCGCGCGGAGACTCGTGTCGACGCTGTGCGTGTGTTGGCAAGACGCTAACACTCGAAAGACGCTAGTGTGGGGGTCGCTTAAAGTTTCTGTAGCGCTACAGATGCGCGACTGCAGCGCTTCTATAAGCATCGAATTAGAAGGGTGCCTTCAAATTCGATGCTTGTAGAATAGAATAAAAAATATAAAAGCGGTAGGAAATAAACGTATTCAAAAACATGTTTGCAACAAATAGACCTCATTTTTCAGTGTTTCTAGACTCGTTGCGCTAAGCAGGTGTTAGTTTACGACCTTTAGACCAAAGCGAAGAT
>NW_020653945.1:20649337-20677305 GCF_003589595.1 Hyposmocoma kahamanoa
TTTATTTTACTTTATTTATTTATTTATTTTTTCATTCATATTACTTTTTGTGCTTGTTTCTTGTTATGTGCCGTCGCAATAAATGGTTTCTATTCTATTCTATTCTATATATTATTGTGATACTATTGAAGCCGATGTGTGATATATTAAAGTGAAATTTTTATAGTAACATAAAGTTCTAACATAAACTACGCATCTACTTAGTCGTAATATTTTAAACAAAAAATTGTATTTTTATTCACATACAAATAATTATGAATGAAAACAGTGTGATTTATTTTTAGATGGATGGCGATCACATGAATGTTAATCCAATGGCTCCGAAATTTTCCAACCAGGGACCTTCCGGAGCAGCTCTATTTTTCGGTCGCAAGTGGTGGTACTTTAATCAGGTAAACTCATCTCATCTAACGCCTAGGTTTCGTGTGAAAATATAAACCTCGCACTATTACTTTTATTACCTGAACATCGTCTTATTTGATATTTATATTACAATGTATAATGAAATTTATTACTTTTGCTGAAATTTTAATGACAATGACCGATATACTTTTCTTGTCACTTTTGATTTATGAAAAACAGCGTAATTATTTCCGTATTTTCCGCTTCCGAGTATGGTACTCCCCTGTATATTTGCCGGCGCAGAAGAAGGGCCACATGACGAGCAGCAATTGGTAGCCATTCAGAGCAAAGGCTTCGTCCTAGTCCGGACGTAGTCAAGCTCCAGGTGTATGAACCTGAAGGAAGCTCAGCAAAGGTGGCTTTCCAACCCGAAAGTAGTTTTCCAACACGACGATAGTTTAATCTGAAGGTAACTCCTGCAACGGACAACCAATTAGTAGGAACAATCCTTGTGCCTCCGTTAAAAAGACGGTAAAAGAGAATTAGGGAAGCACCTACGAGTAGCAATTGCCGGTGGTGCGAACAGAACGGAGTTGCAGTTTAAAATGTTTAAAAAAAAAAATATATATATATATATAAAAGAATTTATGTAATAAAGCTGAAGGCTGTGACGTTTACTTATTATTGGAAAATAAAATATAAAGCTAAATAAGCCTAAGAAAACGTCACGTGAAACGTAAATTTGAAATTTTGATGACGCAATCCTTAAAATTTTCCAAAGCTTATGGTACTATGGTTAAAATTTACGTTGTACATATCTATATACTCGTAGAAAAGAGCTGCAATAACGACATAGTACAATTTGGTACAATACAAAACATGAAATTAGCAAATGAAAGCGTTACAAGTGTTCCCATGAATTTATTGTTACTCAAAGTATTCTCCATTAGAGTTAATGTACTTTTTCGTACGAACGAACCAATTTTGCAAACATTTTTGCCACACCTCCGTGACAATCTCTGAAACATATTTTTCATACTCTTTGGCAGCCTCTTCAGGTGATGAAAATCGTTGACCGCGTAACTGGTTCTTAATTTTTGGAAATAAATAAAAGTCACACGGAGCCAGGTCGGGACTGCACGCGGGATGGCTCATAAGGTTAACGTTGTTCACCTTCAAAAATTCATTTGTCTGTTTGGCCGTGTGAGAACTGGCATTATCGTGGTGCAAGATGATACGGCGTTTTCTGGTATTTTTACGGAATTTGTCAATAACTTACGGCAAACTTGCAAGTAACGGCAAATAGTCGTGCACCAATCACTATACACGGTATAACGATTCTCCAAAGCAATAGTAGCCACGTGTCCCGTTTTATTAAAAAAAGAAGCAATCATCCGCTTAGAGGCACTTTGCACGTGCGCCACTTTGATTGGTTTCGGCTCATTTCGAAAGACCCATACGCTCGATTGCTGCGTTGTTTTAGGATCGTAACTATAAATCCATGTTTCGTCACCTGTTACTATGTCCCACACCAAATTTGGCGCCCTTTCGTTGAATCTGGTAAGCATGGCATTGCACCAAGTGACGGGATCCACCGAGAGCACAGCTTTTTCACACCCAAATGTTTGTGTAGTATTGATTGTATTTGACTCATGCCTATATGCCTAAAGATGCCCGAACCTCATGGTATGTCACATGCCTGACTGTTTTGATCGTATATCGCACAGTATCGATGTTTTTGTTCTTCACAGCAGTGGACGGGCGACCATCCCGAAATTCGTCACTGAGATTCACACACCCGCGTTTGAATTCTGCAAACCAGCTATAAATAGTCGTCTTGCATGGTGCTTCATCGCCAAAAGCAGCTTGGAGTCGAGCAAAACTTCGCTGAGCTGTTAAATTACGCTTAAATTCGTAGAAAATTTTCACGAGTTAAACCCATGGTGATGTAGACAACCAATTTGTAAAATGACGCCACAATGTAAAAACAAGTAATAGTCAAATGAAACAAACTGTATTCTACAGCCAAAGAGTTCCATTTTCAAATATTGTAATTACTTTTTAAATATAGTTTATGTAAGTGGCCAGTTCCGGAAACTTATAGTGCACCCTATGTACTGCACCTGCGTCAGTGACGACGGCCTGTGACAACCCCTGTACACTGACTGATCTGGGATCAGAACCTGAAGTTAGAAGATTCCTTTGTACGCACAGGTTATAGTGTCCTTCTCGTGTACCCTAAGGTCTGACAGTTATACTTAAGAGATATAGCGCTCCATGCCTCGCTGACATACCCCAAGTTCGAACCTCTGACGATTCGTCAAAGACCAAGTTTGAGCACCGTTAGTATGGTCTGGGAGCACGTGCACGTCCATGAGCTTTCTTTTGAGGGATAGTGGTAATTTCCCCTTCGTCATATTTTTCATTGACCAAAAGCTTCTCCAGGTATTCTCTGTGCGTCGAGGAACCTCTTTTTTGTCTGGCTTGTTTGAGAGAGATATTTTTTGTAAACTAAGATATTTATTTCTATTTGTTACAGGATGACTACAAGATGTTTAGATAACAATGGATTTTTATGAACTTTAGGCTAAACGCGCATTGTGGTATGTTTTTTTTATTTCGAACCCTTGGTAGAAATGAAGCTAAATAAAAGTCACAAAAATAAAACGAACTTCATGAAAAAAAAATGTATGTGTGCAATTTTATTATTCTCTCTAATCATAAAAATTTATCGATTTTTTTCGTTCGTAGAATCTGTACGGATTACATCCGCACATTTTAGTTCCGCTTACTTTGCATCTACTTCCGCGGCCGTTTGTTTACTTGTGCGCATTAGTAGGCAATTAAATCAGTGTTTAACGAACATTCAATCAATTTAGACATTTATCAACTTAACTATAACGTAAGAGATACATAGCCTCAACTAGCTAGTATCTTTACCATGAATTCTTTTACAACTTAACTTATCTATCTATTTAAACAATTAGGCGTCAATACTATAGCGTAGTATTGGCCCCTACAGAACTTTAAGCCTTCCTCTTGGAAAGTTGTAATTTTGCTGATATGGCCTTATTACATCAAACGGGTGCGATTTAGTAAACTATGGTAAAGACTAAGATACCTAAGATACACTCTTCACCCTAAAATATAACAAGTCTATACAACTTCAAATGGCTCTGGTGATTGTGTTGAATGAATTATTTTGGAAAAAAATATAAAGTATAATCTCAGTACAGAGTACTAAAAATACCGATACCGATATCTTCATGCGAGAACAGCCACTCTTAGAGGTGGATGATTTTCTTCAAAATTAAATGGAACCACTATGGAGATACCCTCTTTCCAACAAAAAAAGAATCATGAAAATCGGTGCACAAATACCGGAGTTATCGCGTAAAAAAAAAACATTAGGTCCAATTGAGAACCTTCTCCTTTTTTTGAAGTCAGTTAAACATTGAGAATATGTACTGATTACTATATGGTGTGAAAACACGATTCCTAAAAATTTTCACCATAGAAAAAACACAAATTTACCTCGATATTTTACAAGGAAACCGGCTGTATTCAATAGGTACTTTAATTTGAATTCGAGGTGAGATAGTATCGACTCTTAACATAGTACCTTAACATAATTACCGCATTTCTTAGCGACTTTTCTCTATATCGCTGTGCGCGCTTCGCCTAAAGTTCTTAACACACCGTGTCGGGTCAAAGACTTCCAGGCACCGGGCTGTCCCTACACACTGTCCCGTATGAAAAGTGTCATCAATTACACAGAAGTTCGATGCATCAAGGTATTAATATCAGCTAACCAGTAATGAAGACGCATGTGCCATTTCTAAATACATGTCGTGACGCCAAAAATCCTTACCGCACAGGGTTATATTGCTTTTAATATGGACACGTATAATAGAGCTAATGCAAAACGTATACCGCATGGCCCGTAGACCTTAAGGGCTCTAATCCGGAATTGTGGGACATCCCTCAAACTTGAGAAATAAGAATCGATTTATAACACTCTCATTGGTCAATTTTATTACGAAAATTAAAAAAAACCTTATTGAATAGCGAGTTCTTAGGTTTTTATTTATTTTATTAGTTCATTGGTAATGAAACTATTTTTTCGGATCTAATTCGCGTACATTTGCCGTATTAACCATAGGATCTGTAAAGCGCCCGTTGGTTTGTTTGAAAAAGCAAGTATTTTTGAAGAAAGCAAAAAAATAATTTCAACCCTTATTGAAATTGTAATTTAAATAGCACAGTTATAGCAAATATTACTTCCTACACAAGTAATTAATTTTCAATTGCTATCTGCACGCACAACACCAGACATCAACTCTTTTGAGTTACAATGCTCCCAATAAAAAATCTAATATAATCTCTAAAAAAAAAAAAGTCTAAAATAAAATAAAAACTGTATCAGTAACGACATCGTTTGTTTATTATCAGTTTTCTCGAAGACTACTGAGCCGAATTTCAATTAAACAAAAAAATACAGTGTGCGATGAAATTGCATGATTTAATTCCGCCTGCCCTTTTCCATCATGGGACTAGAGATAAGCTAAACCGCTATGGTATGGACATTCCAAGTATTTGTATGGCGAACGGCTGAGGATTGGAATACCCTGCCTGCAGACTTATTCACTGAACGCTATAACTAGCGCCTTTTCAAGGAGAGTGTGAATAAGCATTATTTGGGTGTGCATGCTACATAGTTGACCGCATCTTCACTTCCCGTTAGGTGAGATGGAGATCAAATGCGCACTTTTTTTTTATAGAAACCTTACCTATTTCTAATGCGAGCATTACTGCTTAGGGCAAGCTGGTGAAATTACAGGCACATGGGACTTGTCAACTTATGTTTCAAGGTGATGGGTACTGTGGCAGTGAGACCCCTAAGATCTTTGCGATTAAAAGCTCTGCGTGGCACTGCAACTGCTATGTATAGGCGTGTCGCTTGTCACCAGACGCACGACTTGTTCGTGCCGTCACTCGGTATTATAAAACAAAATAAAAATATTTTTTTTTCATCGTGTATTTTTTTGTTTTGTCTCAAATCGTACTAATACAACAAAAACCATTTTTAGAATTCCTCTAAAAATAGCGTTCCAGTGAAGAAATTATCAAAAAATATAGTAAAGAAAATCAAATCTGATCATGTGATGTCAAAACGTCACAAAACGCTAGCACCCAAGTCTCTTTTTTCATATTTTGGGTCACACATAGTTGTGCATCTTGATATGGCTATAGCCACAACAAACGGCTAGAATAGCCGTGTAGCTCCAACCCATGACTTGAACCCGTAACGGATCGGCTACCCCTTGATATGCTGCTTGCAATCATGTCTACCATAATAAGGGGTCATAACTTCATATTCGCTGTAGTGTTCATCGAAAGGAGAAAATACCAAAAACTTTTTACTCAGCATTGTTACAAGTCTTGCAGATTGAGGTTATCATTCAAAAATAAATTCGGATCTATCCCTTGTCATAGCCGAGCTGATCAAGTAATTTTTTGTATCAGGAGAATTTTCCCAATACATTCTTCTTCACGGGAGCCATGCGTAACCACTGACCAACAAAATGCCAATAAAACATTTCATTTTATCAGCGATTATACCTCCTGGCATATTTTTTTGACGTCTTACAGTTACTCTCTGATACCAACAGGGAAATCACAACTTGATTTATAAAGTTATCGAACGACTTAATATGACGTTTATCTTGGAAAGCACCATGGACTTCGGCCCACTCCAGTGGAGACGTTTTAAGGTCTTTATTATTTATTTATTTATTTATTTATTAGATTTGCCAACAGAAATATACTATTGTACATGAACAAACAATAACATTACATAAAATACTTGAGTGTAAACCCAATAATAGGCAAATACAGCATGCACATATCAGAAGCTCGTGTCAAAAGCATTTTTTGTATGTTACATTACAGACAAATTGATGGATAAAACAAAACCAATAAGTAAACATGCTAAATTAAACTGTGAAGTTATGGTACTTTTAGTCTGACCATTTATACAATAAAGTTTTATATTTATTTAGTGACAACGAAAACAAATCTAAGTCAATTAATCTATGTTAACATATTTTAAGAGAATTATTGTACTCTCGGCAAACTCGGTTCAAAATAGCATTGTAGCCAACGTTAGTTTTGAACTTTTTGATTTTAAAAAGACGATAGTTACTTGGTCTGGCGTTGCGACGTGGAATAGAAAACTGGAGTTGTGATAAAAGTTCTGGGCAGTCAATTTGCCCCGAAATCAAACGATGTACAAAAACTTGATCGGCAATCCAACGGCGACGTTGAAGGGTGCACATTTGAATTTGAGGAAAAAGAGAAATCGCTTTTGAACGCTTTCTATGCGATCTATGTGATTTTGGTACATTGGGTTCCAAATGGGAGATGCATATTCTAAATTAGTGCGAACTAGGGCATAATAAACTATTTTCAACGTCGTTACACTGTTAAAGGACCTACAATTCCTCCATACGAAGCCCAACATACGGAGAGATTTATTGATGATGCTATGAAAATGATATTTGAATGAAAGCGCGCTGTCAAATATGACTCCTAAGTCTCTGATATGGTTGACCTCATCTAGAATATTTACATTGATGGAGTATGATGTAGGAAATGGAACTTTCTTTTTAGTAATCTATAATAATTAATAAAGAATTTATAGATCTTGCTCTCTCCATTCGTATGTTCTCCTGCGTTTAGTCTGACTTGTAATAGGTTATTGCGCAGTATCAGTAATGGGAATTTCACCTCGAACAAACACTTCTGCAGGCTGAAGTAATATGTTTCTGGGCAGGTTGTTTAGCGCCACACTATCCTCTTTCCGAATCTTCATCAGAACAGTCGGGCTCAACGGAGGGGCGTGGGATATTTCAGATTCAGATTCAGATACATTTATTTCTCAAACATAACATTACAATATAAATTGCACTACATGTCAAAGTATAAGAAATTATATTGAGATCGTCAGACAAAAATGAAAGTTATAAGAAAAATACACAATAATTATAAAATTAACAATTCATTATATAATATTGTTGTCATTAAGTTACATATCAAATATCATTCTCCATCAAGGATCGTCATAAGTTGATAACAATTATACAAGAGAATGTCAATGCGGTAAAAATTAGAATAAAAATAGAAAATACTCAATTAGTTACAATTTTAACCCCATAAATTCATTTACAGAGTATAAAGGATTTTTCACGAAAAGGTCTTTCAGCCGGCGCTTAAATGTTTCGTCAGATGGTTCAAGTCTGAGAGTAGCGGGTGAACGCTCATAGTAAATAGGTCCGATGACACGCGGGTTTTTCTCTACAAGTGCCATGCCTCGGGGGACTGTTCTCAAATGACCAGTACGGCGAAGTGGGATGCTAGAAACATTTACAGTACCAAATGAAGAAAGATTATTTCTAACGTACATTATAATTTCGTAATGTAGAGTGAGTAGTGCGTGATTATGCGTTGCGCTACAAAGAGATTTCTACAGGAATGTCTGTGTTTCATCCCAACCAATACGCGCACGGCACATTTTTGCATTAGCATGACTCTATTGGAATCCGTGGAGTTACCCCATATGAGTGAACCGTACGACATCAACGAGTGGAAATGTGCAAAATAGACCTGTCTTAATGCAGAATCAGAAATGAGCAATTTCAGTTTACGCAACGCAAAGACTGCCCCACCCAGTCTATGATACAGTCTGTCAATATAGTACTTCCAGTTAAGGTTCGAGTCCAGAGTGAAGCCAAGGAACCTTCTCTCATTGCATATCGGCATCGGATTGCTTGCTACACACGGACTGTGAGACCTCGGCCTGAGAAAACCATGATGTTGGATTAATGATATTCAGCAGCAACCCATTCAATGAAAACCACCTCTGGAGCTGCTCACACCCTTCATTTATTCTCTCTCCCAGCTGTTCGTACGTGCGCGCGCTAACTATGACTGTTGTGTCATCCGCAAACAGTACGGAGAGGCCGGCTGTGGTGGCAGTGGGAAGGTCATTTCTATATAATAGAAATAGCGTGTTTCCTAAGGCAGACCCTTGGGGAATTCCTAAGTTTACACTACCAGCAACGAACTCCAGTGTTTTACCGTTCAAGGATAATTTTACTACTTGCCTCCGATCCGATAAGAACGAGATGAGAAGTTTGTGGTTCTTGCCCTGTATTCCATAATGATGTAACTTGTCCAACAGCAGTTCATGATTAAACACATCAAAAGCCTTGGACAAGTCACAAAATATGCCATTTTGTACTTCTCATCCAGACTGGAAACTAAGCAGTCAAATATTTTATGTGCCGCGGTAATTGTAGACATCTTCTGCCGATATGCAAATTGCCTATCCATCAGTAATTGATTGTCCTCAAAGTGGCCCATTATGTGGGAAGATAGTATAGATTCCAGAATTTTAGATATAATAGGAACAATTGTTATTGGTCTGTAATTGTAAAAAACTTTTCACCCTTCCCCTTGAAGACAGGACACACCCTGGTAGTCTTAAGCACATCCGGGTACACACCGGTGTCAAAGATAATATTAAATAAGACTACTAAAATGTCTGATAAATGGCCATATGTAAATATATTTAGTGATATGTCATATTTGTCAACAGTTGAACGTGTCTTTAACATCGACTGTACCATTTTATCTATAAGACCCCGTGAGACGATCGGTGAAAAGAAAGTTGGCTCATCTGTATTGTGCAGATGTTTGCAGATGCTGTTGCCTACACATAGACAGATCACTTTCAATTATTATTTTCCTGTTTTTGTAATCTTCATCATCATCATCAATATTTTCTGAATATTTACTAGATGTTACTCATGCGCCTAACTACTAACGGTCTGCTAAGAAATTATTTTCCGTATTAGCCTACTGTCCTATAAGTAGACCACCCACGATTTATAACGATTTATTTCCACTTTTTACCAAACATTGATCAATTGATAATTTTGATGGGAAACTAAAGGTCACTTACTATGTAAAAACTATGTAAAATGAAATCTTGATGTGAATTATAATATTTTATACATACCTTTTTTTAGACTTATCTGCAACTTACTATATTGTACACTTTTAGATGAAATATTTCAGAAAAAACATACAACAAGGCTTCTTTTTATTTTTGCTACAATATTCCTTAATACCAATTTTTATAATTAATGAAAACCTTATAGCTAGGTAGTGATACACATTTTTAAAATCTTACTGACCTGTATGTAGCACAGTAGACTTATCGGGGTTAATAAATTTAATAAAGCTCAATTAACGTGTTCAATGTGAATGTCGTACACCAGCGACACTAATATACACAAACTCACTGATTTGTGTTAAGTAAATCTTATGTACACAATTTAAGGTTCCATTTATTATCATAGTGAATGGTTTCTTTGTATACACAGCCGTCACCCCACTGTACTATCTGACATAGGTACTTAATTATTAAACAATACTGTCATCTACATAAACTCGTCGTTTAGTTTAACGGCGTATTTGGAACCGTTCGATAGTGGGCTAAGGAAATTGTAAAACGATTGTAAAATACAATAATATATAATGTTTTATTACGAAATATTTTCCCGGAAAACGCAAATTTTGTAATTTAATGTAGTAAATGTTTACGTTAGTTTTGATAACGATACGTTAGAACAACTTAAACAGTGCAACAGAAATGGTCACAGTTAAATATTTACTTGTAATAACGGTAAGTAAAACTTTTTTTAAATACATAGTTGAAAAACCCAATACAACGACACAACAACAAACACATAGAAAAATTCGTGAGGTCCGCTGGTTTGTGCCGTGGTTTAGTTGGTATAGCCTCTGACACGGTGTGCTAGAAGACGTCGGTTCGAATCAGCCCGGATCGAAGGATTTTTTCTGAATGGAGATCGAAATCTTTGTTTTAATAATTATAATAAACTAGTGGAGTAACTTCACATAAAAAATAATTGAATATCAATTCAATAAAAATTTAAATACGTATATTATAGTAATTAAGATTAATGAATTTCTGGATGCTTTGTTAAATCGAGTTAAAATCCATTTCCGCCCGAAATGGAGGGCATAAACTATTTACAACTAAATATTTGTAAATTGAGTTCTTTTCAAATGTTATTATTATACATTATTACATTATTATTACAAAATGTTTATTGCTTGGTCACATATTTTGCTTTTCTATTGAATCGATTCGCTTGAAAATCGCATTGAAATGAATTGAAACAAAAGATCGTATATGCTTGAATCGATTTTCATAACAATCGAATCGCAATGCATCCCTAGTACTTAAGTGACAGTTCATAAGATTGCGAGTTGCCTAATAAGTATAGAATAATAGCAAGTTCCGCATTATTTTACGCGTATAATGGGTTCCGCTTACTATTTTGGGCAGAAGTGGGTAAAAACCCGTATAAAATCCGGGCGTGTCAAATCGTTAACACCTACAGGGCCGTGGTCTAGGATTATAGCCTCCTTAGGAAAGATCTACATGCCCGTAATCGGACGTAGAAACTTTGAAACGGTTACAGTTTATTATTAAGGCCGTGGGGTGGCTTGCCAAAAAAAACTACGTAACGTACTTAATTAGCATAGAAATAAAGCGGGCGTTTCCTAAACATTGGAGAAGGTCTAAGTGTATGACCATAGGGTGTGTGTGGCCCACGCTAGCTGATCGCAGACCAACGCGGCGTTTGATTGTGTGTTGTAACTGCTTAATATCGGTAAGTTTGAAGAAAAAAATCGTGAAAAAAAAAGTGGCAGTGGGACAGACATATCTGCAGGAAGGTTGATGGTCGATGGAGCAGACTTTTTCTGGAGTGGCGACCACGTCACGGTAAACGTAGTGTATACGATGGACGGACCATTTGAGAGAGATGGTAGCCAGTAGCGGCTGGATGCTGCGGCACAGGACCTGGAGAGTTGGCGTGTTCAGGGGCTTATGTCTGGCAGTGAATGCGTATAAGCTGATGATAATAGCGGTATACTGTTTTGTTCATGTCTGTACTGAAATATAAAACTACTTTAGATACTATATAACTCAGTCAACCGAAACTCGCGATAGAGAAAATAATTTATGTAGATAATTAAGCTTTTTCTACCCGTTCTGCTACATTCTTTATTAATTACAGGTCCTTCTACGAGTATATTGTGATCCAGCAAATGTTCGTAAACGATCAGAAAGAAACACGGTTTGTCCAAATATTTTTTTTATTATTTTTTTAAGTCTGCATTATCCGGTATTTGGTACTTGATACAATTAAGGCCTACACGCGTTCTCACTTCACTGTACCAATGAATGTAAATGAAGTGTACAAGCATTTCGCATAACTTTATAAGTTCGTAATGGTCGTGATTTATTTTCACCAGGACCCAAGAATTTGCGAAGTGTCTTAAGTTGGTTTGAATATTGATCTATCTCAAAAGGACTAAAGGCCAATGCAACGGAAGGCAGAAGATGAAATTGAATTGATGACATGAAATTTACAATGTATATTTTATAGCAATTGAAATAAAGTATAAATTACAATGCTCCGAGACCGATCTAGGAGCATCGCAGCGTATTTCTCTCTGCAGTAAAGAGCATGCTAGAGTGTACCACGGCGGGAGGCGTCGGTATGCATCGGAATCCACCGGTGTGTGCCAATGTCTGCCTGAATGCGCAGTGGACTTTTTGGCGGCGTAATCGCGACCAGTGGCCTGTCGGCGTACCCGCCGGCGTACCTGCAGCATTATAACGCACTTTACAAAATTGAGAGCATTCTAAAATTATATACTAGTATACTGTATTATAAATAGTGGTCGGATATTCTGGTGGTTTTATGTGTAAAGTTTACTTTTTTCTGTGACATTCTGACGAAATACGAAAGCAGCTTAATTTTTTTTTCTTGATTTATTCATAGCTAGTTGTAATTCGTTACGTTCGACCTTCAATTTTTATAATTTTATATAAATAAAATTTTATATATATATTTACAGAAATATATCAGAAGTTCAAGATTACGTATTAAAAGAGCTTTGGAGGAAAATGAGTAAGTACACTTTTTTAACCGACTTCAAAAAAGGAGGAGGTTCTCAATTCGACTGCATGTTTTTTTTTGTATGTATGTTACGCGATAACTCCGGTATTTGTGAACCGATTTTCATGATTCTTTTTTCGTTGGAAAGGGGGTACTTCCATGGTGGTCCCATTTCATTTTGAAGGAAATCATCCACCTCTAAGGGTGGCTGTTCACGCATGATTCATTTTTATAAATAGCGTCTAAATTTTCTTAATGAGCAATTATTTTAATGGTTGATGTTACTATTTCTCCAATTCAAGGCTTTTTCTCTCAATATTCTTTGAGTAGTGAGAACCGATTTTTATTATCTCCAGTGTCAAGTCCTGTATAGTGGCGGATTTAAGGATATTTCAATAAAACTTAGCAAATAGATGTAATTCCACGTACTTTTGAGGTCTTTTTTTTAGTACTCTGTACGGAGATTATCATAAATTTCTAATTCTATGACGTTCAGAAAACAAAAGGCGGTGCACTGACTATCCAGGGTGGAAATTTGTAATGCCACTTGGAAGGAAAGTACGTTAAATACTGGAGATAGGAATTTTAACTTTAAGAAAACATTCCTTTATTTTTAAAAAGAAATAATACTGCATTCAAAGATTTTCGAAAATTGCTAGCCACACGCGGGAATCAAACCCGTCAGGCAATTTTTTTAAAAATGCACCCTGTACTTTTATTAAATCAATCGATAGGGTCAATTATGAGAATGAAATCTCTCTTACAAACCATGAAATCTGGAGTATACTGCCTACATTAGTAACCATTTTAATACCTGGATTGATACAAACGGCACAATCAGATGGCCTGCGAGATCACCAGATCTCACACCTTTAGATTTTTTTTTGTGGGGATTAAAAATCAAATTTACCTTAATTCCTATGTGAGTGTAAACGAGTTGAAGGCTGAGGTTCAGAATACGATTTGTAATACAATTCATCACAACACGTTATTAAATGTTACTCAAAATGAATTCGTTAAAAGATAAAATTTGTGTATCCAAGAAAATGGAACTCATTTCGAGCAACTAATTAGTCAGATTACCATTTTTTTTGTTTTATTAAAATACGTTAAGATTTCATGGATTTTTTTCATTTAATTAACCAATTTTGTGAGAGAGATTTTATTTTTACAATTAACCCTATCGATCGATGCAATAAAAGTGCAGGGTGCATTTTTTTCAGATTAAAGCGGGTTCGATTCCCGCGTGTTGGTAGCAATTTTCGAAAATCTATGAATTCAGTTTTATTTCTTTTAAAAAATAAATGAATGTTTCCTTTAAGTAAAAATTTCTACCTCCAGTATTTAGAGTACTTTCCCTTACAAATTTTAATAAATATACCTGGAAATTACAAATTTCCAGGTATATCGACTATCGTTTTGAATAAAAATCTCTTATTTCTACACAGATCGAAATAGTACGAGTATATTTACTTAAACTTCAAAGAAGCAATATATTATATGGAGTACTTCTCTCTGAAATCCCGATTGTGAAATAAGCAATGACTATCGTAGGGTTCTTAGAGGAAAACTTTAGTAATTGTAAGTAATAATTAATCACTACAGAGTACTAAAAAAACCCACCTCAAACGTGCGTGGAAATACATCTATTTGCCAAAGTTATTGTTATCTGTTACCGGAAAGTGCGCGAAACCGGATTGCTCCCCTAGTTTGCCACCCTAGGGGATGAATCTGTGGAAGTGGAATATTCTCTTCAAATTTAAATGGTACCACTACTGAGGTACCCTCTTTCCAACAAAAAAAGAAGAATCATCAAAATCGGTTCACGTACCGCGTAACATGCATAAAAAATACAGCCAAATTGAGAACCTCCTTGTTCAGAGTTGGTTAAAAATATAACCATTTTGTTTTGAAATATTTCTTTTTATTGAATATCGTCATGTTGTGCTGCCATGATTTTCATTTATTTATGTGAAAATATTCCATTAGTTTGCTATTATTATTATTGATACAAAGAACAAACAAACAAAAAGAAAAATTTCTTCGATCCGATGTGCAAGACTACTTGTTCTCAGGACCAAAGTACATTTCGTTCGTTCCTTCTTCGCTGTGGATGTCAGATCGACCGTTGTTCGATTTTATATTTCCGAAACGAAGTAAGGTAGTTAAATTATCAAACAACTTTACATAGGCCTTAGTTTGAATAACGAAATTATTCTGGTAACGTACTTATTCTCTTTTCGCTATATAATCACATCGGACTCTGTTCTTCGGATGAGTCAAAATGTTTGTCACCTCAACGTGGCTAAATTTTGTTATGATTTATAATCTTTTCGTTATTTCATAGGGAGATATTATCTATATAGTTTAGATAAATAGTATACTTAATATACTCTGTTTATTCCGGTTTCCAGTTCCTTATCAGATTCTCAACAGTTGATGATCCTTGTTTTTTAGTTTCAGGGCAATAAGTTTAGAAAATGAAGACGATTGCGGCTGTGTAAGTATATGTCGTCTGAGTTTTGTAAAGGGCGTAAGCGACATTTCAAAAACTTTTTTAGGGGCGCATATTTAACAACTCTTTTAAAATCTTTATATTCTATTTTAAATTCAATTTTGGTTATAATTAAGTACCGTTATAATTAAGCAATCGCACCGGGACATCAGGAAACGGCCTTAATTAACGACAGCAGGCTTAGCATGAAGTCGAAGGCAAAAGTTATCTCTTCTTCGAACTATCAATTTTCTCTTGAATGTCGTCACTACGAATTATCTTTAACCATCACTACAGGCGCGAGCATAAGCGCAATGAGGCTTAAGTTGTCGCGCATGCAAATTTCAAATGAAGAGAATTTATCTCTAACAGCGACAGCCAAATTTTGTACAGGCACTTTTAACAGATCACCCTAGCGAAATATCTCTACTACCCTTGGGGCAGAAGACAAGCGGTGATTTTAATTTAAACACTATTTCTTTTTAATTCGTGATTTAAATTTAATAGTAATTTTATGGCATGAAAGTGTTTCGTGCCTATCGTAATTATTTATTAAGTTTTTACGAGGAAAAACTGGCACAAACGAGACAAAGAACGTGAATTTTGTGAATGGTTTCATGTTCCTAAGGTCGAGTTCCTCAGTCATGTTGTCCTGGGAAGTAATAGATTATTTGTGCCAGGAAGTAGATAAGAATCTAGCTCCCCAAACGTCCATAGGTATATCTGTGAGGTTCAAAGTAAACAAAGGAAGGAAGACTCGCGTTTATTACCCAGAATTTGACCCGTAAATTTCAGAGACAAACTTCGTCAACATTTGAAAGAACAGCAGACAAACAGTAAACACAAGTTGGTTTGTTTTTCTGACTATTTACTTTTTCGTCAAAATGCGCTTTTGACTCGACAAAAATATCAAAATACGGTTTGCGTAACGAAGGTAGCTATCATCGAGTATATAACCAGAAATAGACACGAAATAAGTACACTCCATACATTCCTGGTCTCATCAGTGATACATCACTTATAAATACCAACTCTCGTTTGCACTGAAATATAGACAGCGCCAACAACTGACCTGTGTGTACGTCTTCGTATATTCCAAAAACATTCTGTATTTATTGTAATAAAGATAATATCTCTAACAATGGCTTGCTGTTGCATTTGGTGATGTGGGGAAAAACAGCAAAACATCTAACTACAAAACAAACTCAATCAAATTTCATCGGTAATTAAATATTAAATATGTGATTTTGCAATTTTCGTCCATTATAGCAAAGCTCAAGTCAACTGGTCTATTTGAAGTGAAACATTTGACGACACCCGTCAATTGTTTCGAATTCGGACTGGCCAATCGGAGCGCAGTTGTCACAATAATGGTATGGCGTAATAGTTTTCAAACAAATTAAATGACATTTCGCCTCTATTTCTGGTTATATACTCGATGACAGCTATATACCAAAATTAGTGTTACCTTTTATTTTCATTGATTTGCTGCACGCCATAAACCCTAAAAAACGTCATGGGGGAAATGAATGAAAGGAGTTGGAAGTACGCCTTTAAAAACTCATACTGGTTTAGTGTGACCGCTATAAAAATGAAATGTAATTTTAGTTGCGGCAACTCATTTATCGCTACGTAGAGAACACTTCGTCTACGGTAGAGAATTTACGTAGAGACATAATCGGTAGAAAAGAGAAAGATATCTCTACGCGCTTAAGTTTTGTCTATTTCACCTCATGTAATTATTTTAAAAAAGTTAAGAAAATCTAAAACATACTCCCTTGAACAAAATTTCGATATTTGTCGTGCTTAAATTTGAACATGACCACTGTCCGCACCTGTGACCTATCTTCCATACAAAAGTGTGCACGTTTCTTCTCCAACAACTCAAGAACTTGAGTCTTTGCGACTTACGCAGGTTCAATTTCGCTATCCGCACACTAAAAGGTGTAACTATAACAGCCTAAGACCCTGTGTACATCAAAACGCATATAAGACGTGAAGTGGTTCAGACCTAGACAATATTATTCCTATGATTACGTTTCGCCCAATGTACATTATACGTGGAGCGCACTATAAGTTTCCGAAACATGGTCAGAAATGAATTTATTGTTTCTCAAAATATTTTCCGTTAGCGTTAATGTGCTTTTTCATACAAATGAACCAATTTTGAAAACATTTATGCCACTCCTCCGTGACAATCTCTGAAACATATTTTTCATACTCTTCGACAGTTGATGAAAATTGTTGACCGCGACTGGTTCTTAATTTTTAGAAATAAATAAAAGTCACAAGGTGCTAGGTCGGGACTGTACGCAGGATGGCTCATAAGGTCAACGTTGTTCACCTTCAAAAATTCATTTGTCTATCTGGCCTTGTGAGAACTGGCATTATCGTGGTGCAAGATGATACGGCGTTTACGGTTATTTTTACGGAGTTTGTCAATAAGTTCCGGCAAACAAATGGTCGTGTACCAATCATTATTTACGGTACAACGATTCTCCAAAGCAACAGTAGCCCCGTGTCCAGTTTTATTAAAAAAAGAAGCAATCATCCGCTTAGAGGCACTTTGCACGCGCGCCACTTTGGTTGGTTTCGGCTCATCTCGAAAGACCCATACGCTCGATTGCTGCTTTGTTTTGGGTTCGTAACCATAGATCCATGTTTCGTCACCTGTTACTATGTCCCACATCAAATGTGACGCCCCTTCGTTGAATCTGGTAAGCATGGCATTGCACTAAGTGACGCGATCCGTTATTTGAGCCTCAGTCAAATTGTGTGAGATCCACCGAGAACACAGCTTTTTCACATCGAAATGTTTGTGTAGTATTGATTGTATTTGACTCATGCCTATGCTTGAAGATGCCCGAATCTCATGGTATGTTATATGCCTGTCTGTTTTGATCATATAGCGCACCGCACCGATGTTTTTGTTGTTCACAGCCGTGGATGGGCGACCATCACGAAATTCGTCACTGAGATTCACACGACCGCATTTTAATTCTGCAAATCAGCTATAAATAGTCGTCCCGCATGGTGCTTCATCACCAAAAGTAGTTTTAAGCCGAGCGAAGCTCCGCTGAGCTGTTAAATTACACTGAAAGATGTAGAAAATCATACTACGAAAATTTTCACGAGGTAAATCCGTGATTATGTAGACAACCAATTTCTAAAATGACGCCACAATGTAAAAACAAGTGACAGTCAGATAAAACAAACTGTATTCTACAATCAAAGAGTTCCATTTTCAGTAAGTGGCCAGTTTCAGAAACTTATAGTGCGCCCTACGTAATAAAAATATTGCATTAAAATTTAGCGCTATACATTCTGTATGGCAATAGGGTATCTAAAAAATATGTAATTCATACCAAACTAGGACATCGTTACTTGGGCTTGAAGCATGTAATTATATTTAATGCATAGGGTTTTTAGCGCTTTTCCCATTGTAATTTGCTGGGTCTTGGAGGTTAAAGGTGTTACAGGGCGTATAAATTTGAACACCAAAAGCAAGCATGTAAGATAGAATTAACAATATACGCAGGAAAGGTATCGATACCGATAATCGAAAAAAATCCGTCGTATCTTCATCTTTATCTTCAACGATGAAGAAAAAATTCGTGTCAGAGAACGTTTACAAAATATGTATAAACCATTTATTTACGAGCAATTCTTGATTAAATTTATAATCACTATAAAGTAAGATTTCATTAAATCAAGCTAAATTATGTGTAACAATTAATGTTCCCTTTTTATTTGCATAATAATTTACAATTCAATTTTCTTTCAGAGCTTGAAAAATTTGAACTTACGTGAATTATGGAGCGATCCGTAAGTATAACGACTTTCTTTTTTAAACATATTTGAGATTTTAATTATCTCGACATCTTTACGTAGGTGCCAGCGTCTCTGATTTAAAACATTAAGGCCAAAATGTGATTCTCGAAGGAAAAAAAATATAGATAATAGAATACATGCCCTGTTCGTAAGTTTTTATGTCACAGAATATGGTACCTACTTTACATGAAAAGGTTCTATAACAGACCCAAAGACAATAAATCCCTTTTAAAAAGATCTTTTGGGTGTTGTTATAGAACAACATTATCTACGTAAAAGTTTCCTGAAACCGCTTTTCCAGAATATTTTAACACCGCCATTTTACTGAACGTTTAGAAACGTTATGTTTGTTAAAGACACCCGAAACCGTCCTTCATCCACTCAAATCATACAATCATCATCATCATCATCAACTCATTTATACGTCTCACAGCTAGGCACTGGTCACACCACACTCGCTTAATGGTATTGGGGATTTATACCTTCATCACGTTATTTTCCTTCATCGGAAAGCTTGTATGGTAAATTTCAAATTCAATTTTGCACATTGGTACTTACATCCCGAAAAACTACAAACTACATTCAGATGTATTAGGCCAGATTCGAACCCTCGACGTCTGCTTGAGAGGCGGTAGGTCGAACCATTAGCCTACCACGGCTTTTTAAATTGCACCATCTAAGAACGGAATTCGACCGGCCGCTCCTTCTATTGATAGACTTGACATTTGGTAATAGAAAATATTTAATTTTACAAATCTTAACGAAGCCGCAATTTTGGACTTATGTCTGATAATTGACAAAGGCCTGTCGAAGGGATTTATTGTCTTTGGGCCTGTTATAGACACTTTTCATGTAAAGTAGGTACCACATTGTGTGCTGTAAACTTAGAAATAGAGCATGTCTGTCCCGTATCATCGTGATTATGAAACAGATGCAGGTACCATCATTGTTTTTGTGATAATAAATTTTTATTTATTAAAATACTTACAGACCGTTGAGGAGGAAACTACCGGAAAAGGATTTGAATATTAGAAGAAAAAGGAGTCCATCAGCGTCTGATGTTTGGAAAATATTCAAAACAAAAATGAAAAATACAACCTACAAAATTACAACCTTCATTAAATGCTGGGGAGACAAATTTAAAAAGAAAATAAAAAACAGTTTGCGTCTATAGAACACAAGATATTTATTCAACTAAATTTGTTCTTTTTTAGCGAATAGCCAACAAGTGTCTAGGTGAATAATAAGGCTTGATTCATATCGCGTAGACGCTACGCGACGCGGCGCGGGCTGCATTCAAGCGAGCAATGCAACATAAATTTTATTCTCAAGAAAATAAGGCAACATTTCATTAAACAAACTGCTGCAGAGAGCTGCGGTAGGCGCACTTGATAAAATGTAATATACTATAGAACATATTCTCCACTAAATAAAGTATACATTTCTTCAAACAACAAAAAACAAAAGAGTAAAAGCCGCGCTACGTCGCCTACGGCAGGTAACTTGCTGCAGGCAGGTAGTTAGCGATCGTAGGTGACTTCGCGCGGCGCGGGGCTGCATTAAAGCGAGCAATGCAACATAAACTTTATCCTCAACAAAATAAGGCAACATTTCATTAAACAAACACGTGAACACGAAGCTCCTTCAAGGCGCGGCGGACTGTAGAGAGGTGTGGCGGGCGCACTTTATAAAATGCAATATACTATAGAACATATTCTTTATTTAATAAAGTATACATTTGTTCAAATAACAAAAAATAAAAGAGTAAAGCCGCGTGACGCGTCGTGCTTCACGACTCCGCCCACTTGTCTCGCCTCTGACAATTTGTATTGTAGTGTAACTTAGCTTCTCAACAATAAGGTATATTTCTTTGAAAGGCAGATTGCGTAGTAGATGCAATGTAGTATATAATATTACATGTAAAATAAACTAAACGAACTCGCTATTTCTATGAAAGCCAAGCAAAATCTCTTTTGATAGAAGCATATATACGTTATTTAGTAGACAGTATGTTCTACCTATATTTTTATTCAAAACGATTATCGGTATACCTGGAAATTTGTAATGCCACCTGGAGGGAAAGTACTCTAAATACTAAATAAGGTAGAAATTTTTACTTAAAGGAAACATTCCTTTATTTTTTAAAAGAAATAAAACTGCATTCATAGATTTTCGAAAATTTCTAGCAACACGCGGGAATCGAACCCGCTTTAATCTGAAAAAAATGCACCCTGCACTTTTATTGCATCGATCGATAGTGTTAATTATAAGAATAAAATCTGTCTTACAAAATTGGTTAATTAAATGAAATAAAAGCATGAAATCTTAACGTATTTTAATAAAACGAAAAAAATGGTAAATCTAACTAATTAGTTGCTCGAAATGAGCTCCATTTTTTTGGATACACAAATTTAATCTTTTAACGAATTCATTTTGAGCAACTTTTAATAACGTGTTGTGATGAATTGTATTACAAACCGTATTCTTAACCTCAGCCTTCAACTCGTTACAACTCGTACACTCGCATAGGATTTAAGGTAAATTTGATTTTTAACATATCCCCACAAAAAAAATCTAAAGGGATCTGATTCAACTTTAAAAAAATTCAATTGGGAAATGAGATCTGGTGATCTCGCAGGCCATCTGTACCGTTTGTACCAATCCAGGTATTAAAATGGTTAATGATGGACCAAAGAGTCTGCGTTACAAACATGCGCAAATTGCAATCTTCTTATCTAAATAGTACTTCGTCATTTTAATGGATAAATGATGTCAACAATAATTAACAAGTAATCTGATGGACCGTTGAGTAAAAGTGCTTTAACTTGATCCATTGAATTTATAACTCCAGATTTCATGATTTGTAAGAGAGATTTCATCCTCATAATTGACCCTATCGATTGATTTTAACTGCCTCCGTGACCGAACGGTTACCATGCCGGACTGCCACGCAGAGGTCCCAGGTTCGATTCCCGGGCCGGGAGAAATGTTTGTATGGCTTACATTTATTTCTCTCGTGAGTTTGGGTGTAATTTGTGGTTGTCTATGTGTGTGTCCATGGCACCCGCGACACAGGGTTTCCCTATTGCGGGGCTATGTTGAGTGCGTGCGTTATTTATTTATTTATTTATTTAATAAAAGTACAGGATGCATTTTTTAAAAGATTTTAGCGGGTTCGATTCCCGCGTGTGGCTAGCAATTTTCGAAAATCTTTTAATGCAGTATTATTTCTTTTTAAAAATAATGGAACGTTTTAAGTAAAAATGTCTATCTCCAGTATTTAACGTACTTTCTTTCTAAGTGGCATTACAAATTTCCACCCTGTATATTATAATGCGTATTATAAAGTGCGCCCGGCGAAGCTCGACCTCTTGCTGCATTTACTTTATGGATGAGTGGTCGTGTTTAAGCAATATGTAGATTATACATGCAAATAATATTGCGTGGATGAGAAGGTCCCGGGTTTCATTACCGGTAGAACCAATTTTGGAAATGTACTTTTCTAACGTAGTTTTGGCCTAGGTGCTCTGAGTAGTGCCGCGGAGTGAATTCCGTAATTCTTGGTTCCGGGTTCGATTCCCGGTAGAACCAATTTTGAAAATGAACTATTCTAAAACGGTTTTGGCCTAGATGTACTGAGTAGTGCCGCAGACTGAATTCCGCAAATCTTGGTTCCGAGTTCGATTACCGGTAGAACCAACTTGGAAAATGAACTTTTCTGAAGTGGTTTTGGCCTAGATATTCTGGTAATGCCCCTGTTTGGATTTCATTGTTCCGGTGCTCATAAGGAGTACAGAGAGTTCCCTTGTTGAAACCAGCATGCGTAGCATGGCGGTATATCGCATACGATATGTGGTAAGCCTCCCTCTGGCATATATGTATAATGCAGCCGATAAAGCGGTTTATTTCCAGTAGTTCCAAATACTCAGTCTCACATGGAGCAATTGTAACCCAAAACTTCCAATAGATGTTGATGATAGATGTTGTCATTATTATAATTTTATTTTTTTATTGTGAGTACTGAATCGGTAAAATACCGCACTAGCGCCATTCGTTCTTTTGTTTATTTCATAATGAACGCTTGTTATACATTTTGAAGAACAAGGATAGCGATATGTGAAATTGCGTGTATAGCTTATCTTTGTCATTTAATCATCGCCGGCAAAATTGTATTCCTTTTAAGTCCATCGTTGTACAACGATGAAACAAAAATCGATCATTATTAAATAAACAAAAAATAAAATTTTAATAAAGACAACATAGCTTTATGGAGTGTATATCAAAGGGATGTTTATCACATATTGCATTCTGTTTCTTTTTATTGTTTCTGTTTATTTCGTTTGTCGCGCTCAATTTTTACGTTGATGAGATTACCGTGTAGTACTGACAAAATGTTTTAAAATCAGCTTTGACCATGTTTGACACTGCGATATTGTTTCGCGGCCATTGATCGAGACGCGCGCTGTGCATCAAAAATGTGACGTTACGGTGCTCGCCATATTCGCTATAGTGAAAAATAAAAATAGCAGCTTTATCAATTTAATTTGACACCTAAATGTGGCTATAATAGGTTTATTGCGGCGTCATGCTACGGGCACTGGTGGTTGTCTGACAACAGATCAGGGAAAAGTTCATTCACTTTTTTTTTTAATTTAGTTCATCAAGTTAACCCAGAACACCTAGGCCAAAACCACTTTGGCAAAGTTAATTTTCGAAATTGATTCTACCGGGAATCAAACCCGGAACCAATAGCTACGGAATTCACTTCGCGGCACTACCCAGAACACCTAAGCCAGAACCACTTTAGCAAAGTTCATTTTCGAAATTGGTTCTACCGGGAATCGAACCCGGAATCAAGAGCTACGGAATTTGCTTCGCGGCACTACCCAGAACACCTAGGCCAAAACCACTTTCGAAAAGTTCATTTTCAAATTGATTCTACCGGGAGTCGAACTCGAAACATAAGACTACGAAGTTCGCTCCGCGGCACTACCCAAAATACCTACGCGGCCAAAAACACTTTAGAAAAAGTTCATTTTCAATATTGGTTCTACCGGGAGTCGAACCCTGAACCAAGAGCTACAAAGTCGCTCCGCGGCACTACCCGGAACACCTAAGCCAAAAACACTTTAGAGAAGTACATTTCCGAAATTGGTTCTACCGGTAATGAAACCCGGGACTTTCTCATCCATGCAATATTATTTGCATGAATAATCTACAAATTGCTTAAACACAACCACAGTAAAGGCGGCAACAAGCGGCCGCGGGAGACGTCGAGCTACGCCAGGCGCACTTTATAGTATGCATTATAATATAGAACATATTATCTACTGAATAAAGTATATGTTACGTCTATCAAAAGAGAAAAGCCGCGCTGCGTCGGTGACGGTAAGCGACAGTCGGCGGCGCAGGGCGACGCAGCGCTGCTTTTTGCTTTGCTTTCAAAGAAATATCGACTTTGTTTAGTAAATATTAAATTTTATACTACATGTATCTACCACGCAATATGCCTTTTAAAAATATATACCTTATTGTTGAGAATCTAAGTTACACTTTGCATTGCTGGAGGTGGAACAAGTCGCCGACGCTTAATGACTTCGCGCAGCGTCGCCGACCGTTACCTGCCGTAGGCGACGTAGCGCGGCTTTTACTCTTTTGTTTTTTGTTGTTTGAAGAAATGTATACTTTATTAAGTGTAGAATATGTTCTATAGTATATTGCATTTTATAAAGTGTGCCTACCGTAGTAGCTGTCTGCAGCCCGCCGTCGGTTACTGCATCTTCGTTTTCATTTGTTTGTTTAATGAAATGTTGCTTTATTTTGTTGAGTATAAAGATTATCTTGCATTGCTCGCTTGAAAGCAGCCCGTGACGCGTCGCGTAGCGTCTTTGCGATATGAATTAAGCCTAAGACTCCGAGTGCAAAAATTATGAATCGAAATGCTAAACCTTTTCAAGGAGCTAACTGTAAATACATATTTTAACCGGCTTAAAAAAGAAGGGTTCTCAATTCGACTGTATTTTTTTCTGTGTATGTTACACAATTATCCCGATTATTTGTGAACCGATTTTGATGATTCTTTTTTGTTGGAAAGTACCTAATTTATTTTATTTTTCACAAGCGTCCAGTGCTCGCTCGGTTTTACAATCCAATGAAAATCAGTATCACAGTCCTTACTAGTCAGCGACATTAGCTGAGTGGATCCTTTTATATACGCCACAGCCGCATATATGACATTTATAAAACAAAAATTAAATTGAGTTGATTGTTTAAAATTTGATATGTTTGCTGCATTAAATAGGAAATTCCCTGTACTATGAGTATACCAGAGCAACGGAATTCGCTCTAGGGCACTTCCCAGAATACCAAACGCAATAATGTATTAGGAGCACTACTGCTGCTTAAGTTTTGCGCAATAAAGCTTAATATTAAATAATTAGTATTTTTAATAATTATGAAATTGTTGTTTTTATTTGGGCACTCTGACATCTTACTTGTAGATAGCAAAAAATAATAAAAATAAACAAATTTCGAACTCCCCTAAGGCCTATATTTGCTATATTCCTATAAATTCCTGCGCTTTTTCGACTTCCATAAGTGGACATTTTATTTAAGACTTCAATATGCCTAGGACTGGACGTAATATTGTATGACCTGGAAGTATTAGTTTTGCTGGTTTTCCCATCAAGGCGGGAACGCGCTAATGCTCATATTACTGGTTAGCCGTAGAAATAAGTATTGTGGCAGTAGTTACCTGGACGAAGGAGCTCTACTGCTCAGTTAAAAAAAAACATTGATAAATGTTGTTAAGGGGTATGTAATGTATCATATAAATATTATTCGGTCAACACATAACGGTCAATTGGCATAATTTTACTTCCTATAAACTCATTTAATATAGCAATTCACTTCATATGTATAACGAACGTTTAATATAAACTGCCATTCTATAATTTCATATTTATATTGATCACACTACCACTCACTTTTAATAACGTTCATAACTTACAAAACAACAGTTAACAGAAGGTCATTTTATCTAAATTTAATTTCATCTAGAAATAACGCACACACGCACTCCACATAGCCCAGCACTAGAGAAACGCTGTGTCGCGGGTGCCATTGACACACACACACACATAGACAACCACACATTATACCCAAACTCACGGGAGAAAAAAATGTAGGCCATACAAGTATTTCTCCCTCTCCCTCTGCGTGGCAGTCCGGCATGGTAAGGCAGTTTCATCTAGAAATAGGATTATTTCCGAAAAACAATATCCTTAATACTGATATTATATTATTATAATTATTATTTGGCCTAAAAACATGTTTGAAAACGCTACTTTGTGCTACTTTCATGATCTAACCTTTTTTTTTTTTTTTTTTTTAACCTACTGAATGGGAGCCGCAACCAAAATTTCACCTATGTAAAATGCGTCTGTTTTGTTTAAATCACTAAGGAATCCAGTTTCTAACAATAATAATTTTGTTGAAATGAAAATTCAGCATTGTAAATTATAAATATTAAGGAAAACAACTCTCCCTCCGCACCTTTGGCTTTTAAATTACACTCCTAGTATCGAACAGACAAGTACCATGGCGAATCGGGTTTAAACTTATTATTTATGAAAAGTGATAATTATACCACGTAAAAATATAATTACATAATTATCTATTTACATTGACATTATATGAAATGATTGTTATTTAAGCATTATATAAAAAAAAATTATAAAATGTGAATGTTATATCAAACAAGAATAATATGGGGTTAAATTATAGGAAGTGAAATAGGTCAAAATGAAAATTATATTAAATGGACGGTATTTGGTTTGAAATAAGTTTATTTAATTTTCGTATAAGTGGTGTGTGTCAGCATCGTAGTAAGTGGAAGGTTGAGGGTTCCTAACGTGATGGGAAATGAGCGTGAAGTATGTGCATGTGTGTAACGTAAAGTGTAATAAAAATAAACAAGAGAGAAACCAAAGGAAGTTGAGTGCGTGGGCGTAGGTACGGAGAAATTGCTAAATTGAGATAAAATAAGGGCTATAAATATAAAGGTAGTCTTGTAAACAAGACGGTGTTGTGAGAACCTGAACATTTGAGAAAAAGCGAGAAAAGTTTTTTATTATGTATTCCGTTTGGGATCAGATTTTGCATCAAAAAGAAGAATCCGCTATAGATAAATTAGAAGTAAACACAATGTGTTATAACTGTTAATGTAAAGATCGAACACTAAAAAAAATTTCTTCGATATGGCTGGATTCAAACTAGCGCCTTCAGCACCATATTATAATAGTTATTTTGTATAAACACGGCAGCAATACACCGATCTACAACTTTGAAGCAAAGACGCGTTTTAGTACATTGTTAAATAAAATTATTAGAAAGAAAGAAAGAAAATACATTTATTTGATTACCACAAATGACACAAAAAGAAACAAATCGAAAAAAAAGAAAACATAATCAAAAACACAAATAAGTAATTACGAAATAAAACCACAATGTAAACAAAAATTAAATTAAGCCATAGTTTATTTCGCACCCCTCTAAGAAGAATGGCATAAGTGAAATTACGTTAAATCTTTTTATTGCTCCATTGGATATAGAACAACCTCTCCAATTCTTGTAAATCTATCAACAACATTGAGTTACAATAAAAAACTAAAATACTACATCTATCTTAGGTAGCAGTAGAGCTCCTTGCCTATTTCTACCGCTAAACAGTAATCTCAGCATTGTTGTGTTCCGGTTTTGAAGTTCCACAATTGGTGGAATATTTTTTGCAATGGCATCACCTGGTTTACATTTTTGGACTTTGATTTCATCTCAGAGTATAGCTATTTTATACTCGTTAGAGTCAACAGCAGACTTATTAGCAACAACTCCAGCGGAAAAGTGGCTTGCTCATTTGCCTGTCTGTTTTCTACCGGATACATTTCTGAGAGTGCGCTGGAACTTTTCAATTTAGCTTCACCTTTACCGTTTTTCCTTTAGTCGATTAGAAAGTTGAGAACTTTCCATTGTAATAGAGTTACCACCTATTCGTACAAAGCGCTTCGCTTCATTTTTCCTAATACGTATGGGAAAGGAATGAAAACACGGCATCTGTGTTTTCCGAAAGCTACTGTTTACTTTCCTTTTGTGAGAGAAAATAAATATTATAATGTACTTTTTTTATTTTATATTTTTTTATTTACTTATAAATTTTATAAGTAATTTTTTGTAAGTAT